>NW_028295302.1:0-287294 GCF_964341445.2 Mesoplodon mirus
CCTCAGCTTCCGGCATGGCCCATGCATGTTATTATGTTTTTAATTTCCTTTTTCAGGAATCCGGAGGTTTCATCGAGACACTGCCCAGCCTAGACCACCCCTAGCCCAGGATCAGGAAGGAGAGACCGCTTCCCCATCATACTGTGTCTCCTCCTCACCCTCTTCACCCTGTAAGAACTATCTGCACCCAGACAAAGAGGAAAGGGGCATGAAAATATACTACATGCAGGTACAAGTCAACAAGGGTGTCGCTGTCTCCTGGAAGACAAAGAAACCCTTGGAGTTGCCTGAAAAGCAGCTGAGGATAGAAGAAGTGACCCTTCCTGAGGATGTGTGCGCAGTAGCCACTGACCCCTCTTCTGATGTGTCCACCGAAAGCCTCCTGTCTGACAGTGAGCCCACTGGGGAGGAGAAAGAGTATGAGGAAAGGGCAGAGCCAGGCAGCCCATCAGGGTCACCTGCCGTCGAGGAGAGACCCAGCGCCAAGACAGCGGACTGGATGGTGACCATGGAGACCGGCTTCAGGTGCATGGCTTGCTGCCGGGTCTTCCCCACCTTGGAGATCCTCCAACAGCACGTGAACTTCGGCGTCCTGGAGGGCTTCAGCTGCCGTGTCTTTCATCTCACCATGGCCAAGCTGATGGGCAATGTGGAATCCAGAGCACCCCCGAGGAAGAGGAGGAGGAGGAGGAGGAGGAGGAAGAGAAGCAAGAAGAAAAGGAGAATGAGGGAGAGCAGCCCACGGGGGAAGGCCCCAGCCCGAAGAGACCCCGCAGGTAGGGTCTTTTCTCTCTTTTGATTTCCACACAGCAACTGAGATTCATGGGACAGAAGTCCTGGAAGACGGTGTGGCCGTCCCTTGGAAGAGGTAAGGCTTGAGGCTGGCAGTCTTCTGAGCCTATGTCACGAGGGCCCAGAGGAGTCCAAGGGGCCGCACACATGTGCTGGTTGACCTCATGGCTCTGCAGTTGCATCCGCTTGGGACACGCCCAGCACTACCAAAGGAACTGAGCTCTGTTGACTTAATCAAGAAGCTGGAGCCTTTTCCGAGGAGTTTTCTCAGGGTCTGCACGATGGACCTCAACTCTTAGAGGACGTACTGCCAGCAGCTCCTTCTCGGCAGAGAGAGCCAGGTGTGGTGTGAAGAGAGGACAGGGGCCCTTGCAGGACCACAACTTTGAGGTCTGAGAGCCTTGGGCCTGAGCCGAGGTCTCACCCTGACCACTGGACCTAGCCTTCTGTGACAAAGGGGAATATGAAAGAGAGTCACGTGGAAGTGAGGTCCCCCGAGATATGGAAATGTTCCAGAACCTTCGTTGCGTGGCAGTTGATCTGGAGCCAAGCTCACTGTGGTGTGTGTGGCTCTGAGCATTAAGGCAACGCTGGAGGGTAACCCTGACCAGCAGAGCTTGGAGTGCTTCTTGTCTCTTCCTGTTCTACCTCATTTGTTTTATCCCTTCCAGGGAGAAGAAAGGACCCTCGGGAGAGTAGCAGACAGAATGCCGTGGTCTGAAGGAGGATGAAGGGACCGGCACTCAGTCTAACATCATATGACAATAGAAACGTCCTATGCAATAAAGGGCATTTTCCAAACCTTTCCTGGAGGTTTTATTTAATTACATTGTTCTATCTATGCATCTATCTGTCATCTACATCTGTATCTTTCACGGTTTGTGAACAAGCTTTCACATAAGCACTAGAGACGTCCGCCAGCATTTTCCAGAAGAGGCCTGCAAATTGCTGGGGACTCCTCACAAATAGGGAATGGCCACAACCCCTGCCACACAGACTATGCGCGTGGCCCTCCTGACGTACTCCCACTCTCTCTCTGAATTTCCCGAGGTCTCAGATGAGGGTGCTGGCTGGAGGCAATGATCACGTGCAGGCTGACTCTTCTCCAGATTCTGATTCTCTTCCTGGGCCTATCGTCCTCAAGCACAGTCTCCATGTCCCTGGCCACACTGATCTCTCTCCTTCAGTCCTTCCCTCCCTCCCTCTCCTGCCTCCCAGTGCAGAGAATACTTTTTGACATTTGAGACGACATTTATCTTTTGTTCACAGAATTCTCACCTGTTCTACTGTGGCCTCCGTCGTGAACATTCCAAAGCTGAGAATTTTCTTTTTTTCTCCCTCATTTCTGCTGAGTCTTTACCTTCCTAATGCAGTGAACTCACAGTGCCTAGCTGACTGGATGGGGAAAAAAAAATCCAGGGAGCAAAGAGAAATAATAAAAGAATGTATCAGTTAATTTTTCATAGTGTTATCCAACTACATATTTTTAAAATTTTGGAATAATATTAGGAATCTTCTCTTTATAAAAAACTGAATTATTGGGCTTCCCTGGTGGAGCAGTGGTTAAGAATATGCCTGCGAATGCAGGGGACATGGGTTCGAGCCCTGGTCTGGGAAGATCCCACGTGCCACGGAGTAACTAAGCCCGCGCGCCACAACTACTGAGCCTGCGCTCTACAGCCCGTGTGCCACATCTACCGAGCCCACGTGCCACAACTACGGAAGCCTGCCTGCCTAGAGCCCATGCTCCGCAACAAGAGAAGCCACTGCAATGAGAAGCCCGTGCACCACAGCCAAGAGTAGCCCCCGCTCACTGCAACTAGAGAACGCCCGCTAGCAGCAACAAAGACCCAATGCAGCCCAAAATAAATTAATTAATTTTAAAATATTGAATTAGTTTCAAGGGTACAGTGTATAAAAGCACAGTAAAAGCCCCCCATTCGTAACCCCCCAACCCCACTCTCAAGATGGAATAGATATGCTGTGATACAATTTAGAGTCGTAGTACTACTCCTCCTCCCACCACATCCGAAATCCTCTGAGCCAGGTGCAGCAGCTTCCTTTCACAATGCTAGGACCCGCCACAAGACAGATGATAATCCCTTTGGACATTTCAAGGAGCGGCACCAAGGGAACAGTACCTGGGAAATGCCACTGACAGCTCAGAATATCCATGGCATCTCTAGAGCCTCGGCACTGCTCTCGCTCTGGGAATGAAGGTCCAAAAAGCACATCGGAGAATGTTCATAGTTGTAAACAAGCTCCACCTTTGAAACACAATCTACATAGAACCACATATACAAGCCTGCACAATGGATGAAGCCAAGGTCTCCTCCATGATTTCCCTTCTGACCACCTTATTGTCTCCTCAACCATAAAAGGTGAACTTGAAACTCAGGACCTTGCCTTGTCACCAGAAACATCCAAGCTTGGATCAGTCTTTCTAAGACCAGATACTTGCTCTCTGAACTATTAGAGACTTGTCACATACACAGAAGTAGAACAGGATTAGTTCTATCTACCTGGGGACCTGGAGTCTTTCACATTGCTCCTGTTCAAACTCTCAGAACAGCAAAACTTTACCTACAAAGGGTTCAAGCCATGACACTCCCAATTTCCACACACCTCCTCATCTCTTGTGAGTCACATGCAGCCAATTCCAGGAATTGGAAACATGGTTGTGAGGAGGAAACTGACTTTGGGGCTCCCCTTGGATATGGTCTTCCAGACTTACCAAAAGGCCATTAAGAGGAAGGTTTACCCCACCTCAGGGAAACCCGAGGCAGTACTTGCAGTCAAGGGCTGGCCATGGCTTCTGAGCTACATCCAAAAAGAATTTCATACTGTACCTCGATCTGCTGAAGCAATTTCTGACTGTCCGAGAGCCAGCATGTACCGCTCCTGAACTGCCTCCATTGTGGATCATCAGTAGGGCTGGCAGATTTAGTAAATAAAAATACAGGATACCCAGTTAAACTTGAACTTCACATGAATAATAAGTCATTATTTTTACTATAAGTAGATCCTATGTACTATTTGGGGCATACTTATCTTCAAAATGTACTCGTTGTTTTTCTGACATTCATATTTAACTAAACAGCCTATATTTTATCTGTCAACCCTACTCAGCAGAAATGATGGAGGCTTATAGAGATCCAGGAGACGCCTCAGCGCCTCCTCAGCTTTTATTTCTACGTCCTGGACAGCGAGCACGAACCTTCCACTCCCAGGCATTGGCTAGAATGGAGGATATTCTCTGTTTTAGAGCTTTTTCTACTTGTCATTGTTATTACCTTCCTTATTTTAAAGAGAGGTTTATTTTTTTCCAAACTTAATAGCTCATCCAAAAGTATTTCAAAGTTCATTAGACAAGGGAAAAACAACATGGTTCTGAAAAGTGAAGGAAACCGCCTGGTGTTTAGTAAAGAAGTCGTAGGGAGATTGAAAAAGCCAAACTTAATAAGCAAATCTCTCCAAGGGTATTTTCAGAGCTTGATACCCTCCCACACCCTGAAAATATTATTACATCAAGAATGTAGAACTGCTAACCAAATGTAAGGCTCCCATATGATTCTATCAAACTCAGGATGCTTCTTTACTAAGCAGTGAGCACACTTGCTGCCCCAGGGACCTTGGCAGTTGCAACATAGGGCTCTTCCCTTTGGGATGGAAACAGCAAGTTTTCCTGTGGTCTACACGCTGGCCCCAAAAATACTACACTCCCAATACTTGTCAACTTTTAAGTATTTTTCTACATAGCTCCATTTTTCTGTTACTATTTGGACTACATCCTAGACTTGACGTTACATAAATTGCATTCAAGAAGCTATTTTTAAAAGTCGGTAGGAAACCTTCAATCTATAGCTTGCAGTCCCTGGCTTACTTTCATCCAGGTGCATAAGGGTTTTCAAAAGTAGTCAGGTTAGTTACCCCGTATCACAGCCCCACGCTTGTGTCACAGATGTAAAAATGGAACAGGATATTTAAGGTTTTAGTTGCCAACTCATCAAGCCTCCCAGACAGAGGCAATAGAGCAAAATGATTACAGAGGCATGGATTTTGATTTGCTCCAGTGTCTTGGGCAAGTCACTTGGCCTCTGTATTTATTTGTACTTATCTGCACTTATCTGTCACCTGGGGGTTATAACTGTACCTGGTCCATGGGTACGTTGTACAAAAGATCTCTAAAGTAGTTACAAGAAACCGACACAGAGTAAGCACTCCACAGACATTGGCTATTACCTATTGGAAATATTTCTCCATGAAACAGATTACTTTATCAGTGGATGACTCGGTGGGAGACAGTGAATCACAGAATCACAGCATGTTGAAAGTGACCTAGTTCACACTCTTGTGTGAGAAAAAGAAAAGTGTGCATGTGTAGAAAATGTCTGAAACTTTACCTAACAAATAGTTCATCATGTTAACTTTGAGGATTAGAATAAATCAGGAAAGGAGTAGAGTGTACTTCAATTTCTATATCATTTGTGTGTCTACACTGAGACTCTGAATACACTGGACGTGCAATTTTATTTAATGTGGCGGGATAAAGGTTTTCAAGTTTTCCTGATCCATCCGTATTATTAGCTCAGAATTGCTGGCATTTCTTGCCATCTTCGGATCTACACCCATTTGAGTCAGTGGGCCATTCTGGACGGAGGAGATAATAGAGCAGAAGTGAAGTGAGAGAAAAGGTGAGACAAGATTTTCTCTTTTCTCTTCAAAGAGGAAAGGTCTTTGGAATGGGAACAACTCACAACCAAACTCTGGGGAAAGGATGTGATGGAAAATGAGACAAACATCCTACCCCTGTGATGAGAAGGATTCCCTGGGCTGGATGGAGGGAGGTCACAGGTGGCTGGACGAGGAAACCAACTAGCGAGAAACACACACAAGTGCACAGCAAACACCCTGAGGCCACTCAGCCTGACTCCGTACAAACATGTGTCCAGCAGCCAGCCCTTCACCTGTGGCTCCCCAGCAAGACAGGTACCTCGGGGGTGCCAACTCATTCTGAGTCCATTATGCCTGGCCATTCGTAAACCGCTGTCTAACGTGTGAGGAATAAACTCTAAATGTTTATGAGGAAATTGGGGAAGGAGATTGAAAGGTTACTTAAACGGAAAAAAAAAGAAGTTCAGGAAGGCAGGATGGTAGAGAGACAAGAAAAAGACCTTAAAAGATAGAAAGGATTTGCCAAAGGAGAGAAGGAAAAAGAAATGATTCCGAATGGGTTAACCTGCAGCTAGGAAGTTAAGGAAGATTACTGATGTGTGAAGACTATGGAATAAAGTGAATAAAATTTATCAGAAGTTGCTGAGAATATGGTAAGAAGCATGATTATCACATTATGAATTGGCTGCAATGGCATTCTAGGGGGACACTAGGAAGGGGAAGCAAATGTTCATGAGATGACAGCAGCAGGTGGAAAGTTGTTTCAGGGGAAGATCCGTCTTGCAGAGGGTGTATCAGAGGAGGGCAAGTGTGAGCAAGCAAGGAAATACTAAGTGTATACGGCTCCTTCACTGAGTGCACCCAGCCCCGTGGTCAGCCTTGAGAACAAGCAGGACTTCAGGTACTGGATCTACATGTCATTCATCAAGACTTGAGAAGACACCCTTAACTCAGGTCTTCTCTTCAAACTCCATCTTTCCTTCTTGACCTTCATTTGGCCTCTTCCCTTACCCGCAAGCTGTGGACTGAGGCCACAGAGCAAGATGGGTCACTAGTGTCCTCCATCCCCGAGCGACTGTGGTTCACATCACTGGAGCACCAAAGGCAATAACCAAGTCACAGACACAAGAGTGTATGAAGAAGAAGAGATTCTGATAAGGCTTTCTGTGACAGTGTGGGCCAAGTCGGCTCTATATGGCTGGTATCACCTGAATTAGGAGCAGCCTTAGGGGAGAAGTTCTCAGAAGGCAGAGCCTGGCTCTCTAGAGGCTCTGCGTGCTCACAGCCCACTCCAAGACCTCAGTCACAGCTTTGGCCCCCAATATCTCTCCCTCTACCTACTCACAGTTTTTGAAGTCTTCTTTCCTCCACATTTCTCTTGAGAGGTGGAGCAGGAAGATGAGCTTCAGGCCAGCTCAGACTCCCCTGGGATCCCAGCAGGATGCCTATCATTAACCTCCCACCTTCTAGGAAGCTCCTGAGATCTCCACATTTGGGGGAGTTTTCATTTCCGCTGTGCTTCAAATGGCTGGCTGGAGATGGCCTGTTGGAAGGTGGCTAAAAGCAAGTAGCAATCCTTCGGGCAGCCTGGCCCTTCTCGACTGTCAGACATCTTCAGGGATATTCTAGGAAACGTTGTTTGTTCTAGAGAAGGGAGGGAAACAATCCAATTGTCCAATAATGCTTGAATGGAAAATAAATGATGCTATACGCATGTGATGAAATAATAGCAAACGGTCAAAAATCAAAGACCTAGATCTATATGGATTCACGTGGAGAAATCTTGAAAACGTAATATTGATCGAAAGAAAAGAAGATCAAGAACGTTAGATTGTGATAACAGGTATGTAAGTATTGAAATATTTAAATCAATTCAACATATTGCTTCTATATATATAGATGCAAGAAAATAAACTTGATCCAAAGAACACATTATTTACATTTAATATGCTCATTTATCTACGAGACCCAAAAGAACCCACAGATAAACTAGCAGGAACTAATAAGACGGTTCAACAAGGCACACACATACAAGATCAATAAATGTTAAAAATCAATCAGGCTCCTCTACACTGGCGATAACAAATTAGAAACTGTAAAAGAAAATAAGGAAAAAATAAGATCTAAAAATAGTCACAAGAGCTATATAAATTATTTAGAGCTAAGCATACGTAGAAGGAAATAGAACTAACAAACTGAGTACGACCAGTGAAACTCCGCCCAACCCAAGGTTAGGAAAAGACTGTTGTTACTTTATGAGAACAGACCCTCTTCTTAAGGAGCAGATCAGTAAGTGAGAGTGAATCAAAGAAACACAGCATTTGAAAAGTCAGCTAGTCCAAGCCTCTTGATTGCACATACAGAAGCTGAAGCCCAGATAGGTTGAGTTACTTGGTAAAGGGCCCAATGTCCTGACTCAAGGACTAACATTTTTCACTCATTCGTAAGACACAATCAAATTCAGTACCTTGGAAAGAGATGGGAAAAAAATGAAGAAATCAATTATATAGTTCTTCATCTTTAAGTACAGAAATAGCCGTGACAAAATTACATGTATGGAGGGAAAATTGCAGTGCAGAGTTTAAAATGTCAACAATCCACAGGGAAACTGGAGACCATTTAAAATATTCAGATTAAATCTCTCTAGAAAAGACATTAAAAGATCTCCAGAAGAAGTAAAGCTGTCACTGTTTGCTGATGACATGATACTATACATAGAGAATCCTAAAGATGCTACCAGAAAACTACTAGAGCTAATCAATGAATTTGGTAAAGTAGCAGGATACAAAATTAATGCACAGAAATCTCTGGCATTCCTGTACACTAATGATGAAAAATCTGAAAATGAAATCAAGAAAACACTCCCATTTACCATTGCAACAAAAACAATAAACTATCTAGGAATAAACCTACCTAAGGAGACAAAAGACCTGTATGCAGAGAATTATAAGACACTGATGAAAGAAATTAAAGATGATACAAATAGATGGGGAGATATACCATGCTCCTGGATTGGAAGAATCAATATTGTGAAAACGACTCTACTACCCAAAGCAATCTACAGATTCAATGCAATCCCTATCAAACTACCACTGGCATTTTCCACAGAACTAGAACAAAAAATTTCAACATTTGTTTGGAGAAACAAAAGACCCCGAATAGCCAAAGCAATCTTGAGAACGAAAAACGGAGCTGGAGGAATCAGGCTCCCTGACTTCAGACTATACTACAAAGCTACAGTAATCAAGACAGTGTGGTACTGGCACAAAAACAGAAAGATAGATCAATGGAACAGGATAGAAAGCCCAGAGATAAACCCACGCACATATGGTCAACTTATCTTTGATAAAGGAGGCAGGAATGTACAGTGGAGAAAGGACAGCCTCTTCAATAAGTGGTGCTGGGAAAACTGGACAGGGACATGTAAAAGTATGAGATTACATCATTCCCTAACACCATACACAAAAATAAGCTCAAAATGGATTAAAGACCTAAATGTAAGGCCAGAAACTATCAAACTCTTAGAGGAAAACATAGGCAGAACACTCTATGACATAAATCACAGCAAGATCCTTTTGGACCCACCTCCTAGAGAAATGGAAATAAAAACAAAGATAAACAAATGGGACCCAAAGAAACTTCAAAGCTTTTGCACAGCAAAGGAAACCATAAACAAGACCAAAAGACAACCCTCAGAATGGGAGAAAATATTTGCAAATGAAGCAACTGACAAAGGATTAATCTCCAAAATTTATAAACAGCTCATGCAGCTCAATAGCTAAAAAACAAACAACCCAATCCAAAAATGGGCAGAAGACTTAAATAGGCATTTCTCCAAAGAAGATATACAGACTACCAACAAACACATGAAAGAATGTTCAACATCATTAATCATTAGAGAAATGCAAATCAAAACTACAATGAGATACCATCTCACACCAGTCAGAATGGCCATCATCAAGAAATCTAGAAACAATAAATACTGGAGAGGGTGTGGAGAAAAGGGAACACTCTTGCACTGCTGGTGGGAATGTGAATTGGTACAGCCACTGTGGAGAACAGTATGGAGGTTCCTTAAAAAACTACAAATAGAACTACCATATGATCCAGCAATCCCACTACTAGGCATATACCCTGAGAAAACCATAATTCAAAAAGAGACATGGACCAAAATGTTCATTGCAGCTCTATTCACAATAGCCCGGAGCTGGAAACAACCTAAGTGTCCATCATCGGATGAATGGATAAAGAAGATGTGGCACATATATACAATGGAATATTACTCAGCCATAAAAAGAAATGAAACTGAGCTATTTGTAATGAGGTGGATAGACCTAGAGTCTGCCATACAGAGTGAAGTTAAGTCAGAAAGAGAAAGACAAATACCGTATGCTAACACATATATATGGAATTTAAAAAAAAGTCATGAAGAACCTAGGGGTAAAACGGGAATACAGACACAGACCTACTTGAGAATGGACTTGAGGATATGGGGAGGGGGAAGGGTAAGCTGTGACAAAACGAAAGAGAGGCATGGACATATATACACTACCAAACGTAAGGTAGATAGATAGTGGGAAGCAGCCGCAGAGCACAGGGAGATCAGCTCGGTGCTTTGTGACCACCTGGAGGGGTGGGATGGGGAGGGTGGGAGGGAGGGAGATGCATGAGGGAAGGGATGTGGGAACAGATGTATATGTATGACTGATTCACTTTGTTATAAAGCAGAAACTAAAAATAAAAAAGATCTCCAATCAAACTGTTCATTTTATAATAGACATGGTATGATACAATTTATAATAGATATGGTATGAACCTTTCCCTTTCACGGGAAAGGTTCGGCTGGGAAAAAGGAATTGTTCTTGAAAATGGGGCCTGTGCTATTGCAGACACTGTGCTCAACCTAGGTCCACCGAATGCTCTGATGTCATCACTGAGGTCACAGAATTCCGCTGTGCGCCTGGCAACCTTGCAAACATAACAGCCCTGGTGAGCACTAGGCAGTACTGCTGGTTCACTCAGTGGTACAAGTTTTTCAGCCATTTAGGAGACTTGACTATTTTTATTTGTACTGAATCATTTCAACGGATTGCCCAAGAGCCAACAAGGGCCAACCTGTAGGGAAGAGGAGGAGTTGGACATCTCTTGAGGCATCTTCTAAGGGAGACTTCTAGTTGGTACGATGGAACGGCGACAAAAGAGGAAACATCTGGAAAATGAAGAGTCCCAGGAAACTGCCGAGAACAGAGGAGGTATGTGGGGGGCAACTTGTCTGGGGCACATGGGTTTCTGCCAAACTGAACCTTCTCTAGGAAGCGGGGGACTGAGAACGTGTCACCTGTGAAGCAGGGAGCGAGAGACCTTGTCTCACTGATGCTGCCGTATCCATCCGGAGGGTCCCTGTGGTGTGAGATGGCACAGAACGGCCAGATGGCCCCTGGGAGATGGGAGGTCAGCTCCGATGGTCTGAGGACTCTCTCCTGGGGCAGCCGGGCCTGGAGCTTTGTCGGACTCACAGCAGGCTGCATCCCGCTTGCACAGACCTAGAGGTGCAGCTTTTCTCAGTCCCCGATTTCTCTCTTATTCTCTTGGATCTTTCCCTGGGGTCAAGAGGTGGGGATGTGAAGGATGCAAGGATGCTGAGAGAGACCCAGGAGTTGCTTGGCCTCTTTTACCAAAGTGGAAAGAGAAGCCCCATGAGTTGAAGGCCCTGTTGAAAAATATCTTGACAAGTGGAATGCACTTCGGAAGAAGATTGTTTGTCTAGGGATGGTGTCATATTGAAAGCAAGGAGGTTTTATTCCTTCAACAGGAAGAATTTCCCAAAGGAGATCAAGGGAAGGGAAGGGTTTTCCAGAGACTGAGACCGCGTGGGCGGGGGTGAGAAATGGCCTCAGGGTCCTGCAGGGAGCTCTGAGAGCCACGGGCCACGGGGTGCCTGCGTGCATTAAATGTAGGCGAGTAGCTTGCCCTGGGAGAGGGGTGGTCACCCCAGAGCTCCAGCTAGAGGCCTCTGCCCCACATTAGAGCCCAGTAGCTCCTACCAGGCCCAGGGCCCTGGAGACTGTAGGATGGGCCCTGGGAATGGAGCTCTAGACAGCAGGCAGATTTTCAGGCAGTGGCTGGGACAGGCTGGGGAAGGCAATGACTGCCCCTGACCATTCAGAATATTTTGCTCTATGTTCCTCTGTGTGTGTGGGTGTGTGAATGTGTGTGTGTGTGTGTGTGTGTGTGTGAGTGTGTGTCTGTGTGTTTGTGGTATTGCAGAGAAGAGCGGGATGAATGGGGGTAGAGTGCTTACCAGATAGAAAGTCTGCGTGGTAAAGTTCTTGTCACCCTGCCTGGACCTGGCTGACACTCGGTGTACGTAAGAGTGTATACAGAATTCTTGTTAGGGGTGTTTTATGAGACAGTAACTCATACACCCATGTACACTCTGATACAGCAAAAATATCACACACCCCACATATAACTTCCTTATTAAACCACACACAGCACATGGAGGTATATACACGCATCCCTCTTGTACTACGTTCTCATACAACCCACCTGTATCACAATCCTTTCCTCCAACACCAAACGCTGGAGATGAGATATGTATATAGACACACACACTATCTATATATGACACACACACACACACACACACTATATATATATGTATCTCAACTCTCGCACAAACACAGCTAACTTCAG
Source organism: Mesoplodon mirus (assembly GCF_964341445.2). Classification (NCBI taxonomy): domain Eukaryota; kingdom Metazoa; phylum Chordata; class Mammalia; order Artiodactyla; family Ziphiidae; genus Mesoplodon; species Mesoplodon mirus. The sequence goes on from NW_028295302.1 coordinate 12,163, forward strand.
CCATCTCTAAATACCTCTATAAAAACCAGTCACGTGTCATACACACCACACTTATAACACATTCTTGAGTAATGCCAGACCCGCTTTGTACCAACCACAGTAAACCACAGTCTCACTAACCCATGTCAGGGTTGCCAGAGAAAATATGGGCTATCCAGTTCAATTTGAATTCCAGATAAACAACAAGTAATGTTTCAGTATCAGGATGTCCCAAATATTGTATGGGCCATACTTACACTCAAAATAAGTCAGACCAAATACTGCATGGGAATACTTACACTAAAAAATTATTCTGGGTTTATCTGAAACTGAAATTTAACTGGGTGCCCTGTATTTTTGTTCGCTAAGTCTGGCAACCCTTATAAACCTACCACCAGCTGATGTATTATATATTTACTGTAGTTTTGTTTAGTGTGTGTCTTCCCCTACTAGAATGTGCAGCATTACCAGAGACTACAACAATGGAAGAGTGCCGGATACACAGGACTAGCTGCTCACTGAATCTTGGTGAATGAATGAATCAACACACACCATAAATACAAGCCACACCGTGTAATGAGGAAAAGTTACATGTCCCAGAATTCCTGACTTGTGAACAGAAACCATGCACACAAAGGCCACAGACACAGATAGACACATCTGCACTGTGCTCCCCACGCCAACCCCACACTCACCACAGACATAACTGATACACATCACTCACTCTTCCCACACACTCACAGTCACCACCGACGCCTACATTACCAACAAGACAGTGAGAGAATAAGTATTGATTGGAATTAAATCCTGGAGTATCCACTGGGAACCACACTCTCAACTGTGTGTATTCACTGCACCTGACACGTGTCACACACTCAGTAAATATTTGTGGACAGAGGACTGATGAACCCACCCTGAGCCTTTCATTCCTCCCTCAGGAATCTCGAAGTCACAAGAGGATCCCCCTCGGCTTGGATCCACTGTGGTGGCCCAAGGCTGCAGCCCAGGGGCAGGGGAGGTCTCCTCTGCCTCTAAATACTTCTTCTGTACTTCTACTCCACGCAAGCTCATCTACGCTGGTAAGGGCGCGGGGCTCCTCGGGTGAGGGGGTGCTTGGCTGTGAGGCAGGAGGCACACAGATCCCACGGAGGCTGAGAGGAAATCCAGGGTCATCAGAGGTGATGAGGGCTCTGTGGAAGAGCCTGGGCAGGATGGCTGAGCTGTTACGAGGGCGTGGGTGCCAGCTGAGTGTGGGGGTGTGTGTGTGTGTGAATACTGCTACTACCATGGTGGGGAAGTCAAGGAGCAGGGGCCGGAAAGGTCTGGGCTTGAGGTGGAGGGAAGAGGGACCAGATTAAGCATCTTCAGAGGAAAATGTAGGCTTTGTCTTTGCCTTTGCTTCCAGAGAAGGACAGAGTTCTGCATCATAGACCTCCAGGCTCAGAGCAGGACCATCCAGCTCAGGTCCACACAGCTCACACATACATGCGCCCTCCAGGCACAGCCCTTCTCAGTGCACACATAAACCCCAAGCACGTGATCCACAATGCTCCTCTCCTGCACCACAGCCCCATTCCACAAGGAATGCACCACCGATATTCCCAAACTCACACTCCTCGTCGTACACGCATCCAGCCGCATCCCTCCCATACCACAGCCCTCACCACCATACTCCACACCCCTGTATACAGACACCGCTCCAGTATCCCCCCCACGCACACGAAAAGCCCACAGATGACACCAGATACACCACTCCGTCCTACGGCCAACAGACACCAAGCTCACGACATAGCCATGTCGTGCAAATGTCCCTCTCTCGTCTACCACACCTGCTCCCTCAGCTTCCGGCATGGCCCATGCATGTTATTATGTTTTTAATTTCCTTTTTCAGGAATCCGGAGGTTTCATCGAGACACTGCCCAGCCTAGACCACCCCTAGCCCAGGATCAGGAAGAAGGAGAGACCGCTTCCCCATCATACTGTGTCTCCTCCTCACCCTCTTCACCCTGTAAGAACTATCTGCACCCAGACAAAGAGGAAAGGGGCATGAAAATATACTACATGCAGGTACAAGTCAACAAGGGTGTCGCTGTCTCCTGGAAGACAAAGAAACCCTTGGAGTTGCCTGAAAAGCAGCTGAGGATAGAAGAAGTGACCCTTCCTGAGGATGTGTGCGCAGTAGCCACTGACCCCTCTTCTGATGTGTCCACCGAAAGCCTCCTGTCTGACAGTGAGCCCACTGGGGAGGAGAAAGAGTATGAGGAAAGGGCAGAGCCAGGCAGCCCATCAGGGTCACCTGCCGTCGAGGAGAGACCCAGCGCCAAGACAGCGGACTGGATGGTGACCATGGAGACCGGCTTCAGGTGCATGGCTTGCTGCCGGGTCTTCCCCACCTTGGAGATCCTCCAACAGCACGTGAACTTCGGCGTCCTGGAGGGCTTCAGCTGCCGTGTCTTTCATCTCACCATGGCCAAGCTGATGGGCAATGTGGAATCCAGAGCACCCCCGAGGAAGAGGAGGAGGAGGAGGAGGAGGAGGAAGAGAAGCAAGAAGAAAAGGAGAATGAGCGAGAGCAGCCCACGGGGGAAGGCCCCAGCCCGAAGAGACCCCGCAGGTAGGGTCTTTTCTCTCTTTTGATTTCCACACAGCAACTGAGATTCATGGGACAGAAGTCCTGGAAGACGGTGTGGCCGTCCCTTGGAAGAGGTAAGGCTTGAGGCTGGCAGTCTTCTGAGCCTATGTCACGAGGGCCCAGAGGAGTCCAAGGGAAGGGGCCGCACACATGTGCTGGTTGACCTCATGGCTCTGCAGTTGCATCCGCTTGGGACACGCCCAGCACTACCAAAGGAACTGAGCTCTGTTGACTTAATCAAGAAGCTGGAGCCTTTTCCGAGGAGTTTTCTCAGGGTCTGCACGATGGACCTCAACTCTTAGAGGACGTACTGCCAGCAGCTCCTTCTCGGCAGAGAGAGCCAGGTGTGGTGTGAAGAGAGGACAGGGGCCCTTGCAGGACCACAACTTTGAGGTCTGAGAGCCTTGGGCCTGAGCCGAGGTCTCACCCTGACCACTGGACCTAGCCTTCTGTGACAAAGGGGAATATGAAAGAGAGTCACGTGGAAGTGAGGTCCCCCGAGATATGGAAATGTTCCAGAACCTTCGTTGCGTGGCAGTTGATCTGGAGCCAAGCTCACTGTGGTGTGTGTGGCTCTGAGCATTAAGGCAACGCTGGAGGGTAACCCTGACCAGCAGAGCTTGGAGTGCTTGTTGTCTCTTCCTGTTCTACCTCATTTGTTTTATCCCTTCCAGGGAGAAGAAAGGACCCTCGGGAGAGTAGCAGACAGAATGCCGTGGTCTGAAGGAGGATGAAGGGACCGGCACTCAGTCTAACATCATATGACAATAGAAACGTCCTATGCAATAAAGGGCATTTTCCAAACCTTTCCTGGAGGTTTTATTTAATTACATTGTTCTATCTATGCATCTATCTGTCATCTACATCTGTATCTTTCACGGTTTGTGAACAAGCTTTCACATAAGCACTAGAGACGTCCGCCAGCATTTTCCAGAAGAGGCCTGCAAATTGCTGGGGACTCCTCACAAACAGGGAATGGCCACAACCCCTGCCACACAGACTATGCGCGTGGCCCTCCTGACGTACTCCCACTCTCTCTCTGAATTTCCCGAGGTCTCAGATGAGGGTGCTGGCTGGAGGCAATGATCACGTGCAGGCTGACTCTTCTCCAGATTCTGATTCTCTTCCTGGGCCTATCGTCCTCAAGCACAGTCTCCATGTCCCTGGCCACACTGATCTCTCTCCTTCAGTCCTTCCCTCCCTCCCTCTCCTGCCTCCCAGTGCAGAGAATACTTTTTGACATTTGAGACGACATTTATCTTTTGTTCACAGAATTCTCACCTGTTCTACTGTGGCCTCCGTCGTGAACATTCCAAAGCTGAGAATTTTCTTTTTTTCTCCCTCATTTCTGCTGAGTCTTTACCTTCCTAATGCAGTGAACTCACAGTGCCTAGCTGACTGGATGGGGAAAAAAAAATCCAGGGAGCAAAGAGAAATAATAAAAGAATGTATCAGTTAATTTTTCATAGTGTTATCCAACTACATATTTTTAAAATTTTGGAATAATATTAGGAATCTTCTCTTTATAAAAAACTGAATTATTGGGCTTCCCTGGTGGAGCAGTGGTTAAGAATATGCCTGCGAATGCAGGGGACATGGGTTCGAGCCCTGGTCTGGGAAGATCCCACGTGCCACGGAGTAACTAAGCCCGCGCGCCACAACTACTGAGCCTGCGCTCTACAGCCCGTGTGCCACATCTACCGAGCCCACGTGCCACAACTACGGAAGCCTGCCTGCCTAGAGCCCATGCTCCGCAACAAGAGAAGCCACTGCAATGAGAAGCCCGTGCACCACAGCCAAGAGTAGCCCCCGCTCACTGCAACTAGAGAACGCCCGCTAGCAGCAACAAAGACCCAATGCAGCCCAAAATAAATTAATTAATTTTAAAATATTGAATTAGTTTCAAGGGTACAGTGTATAAAAGCACAATAAAAGCCCCCCATTCGTAACCCCCCAACCCCACTCTCAAGATGGAATAGATATGCTGTGATACAATTTAGAGTCGTAGTACTACTCCTCCTCCCACCACATCCGAAATCCTCTGAGCCAGGTGCAGCAGCTTCCTTTCACAATGCTAGGACCCGCCACAAGACAGATGATAATCCCTTTGGACATTTCAAGGAGCGGCACCAAGGGAACAGTACCTGGGAAATGCCACTGACAGCTCAGAATATCCATGGCATCTCTAGAGCCTCGGCACTGCTCTCGCTCTGGGAATGAAGGTCCAAAAAGCACATCGGAGAATGTTCATAGTTGTAAACAAGCTCCACCTTTGAAACACAATCTACATAGAACCACATATACAAGCCTGCACAATGGATGAAGCCAAGGTCTCCTCCATGATTTCCCTTCTGACCACCTTATTGTCTCCTCAACCATAAAAGGTGAACTTGAAACTCAGGACCTTGCCTTGTCACCAGAAACATCCAAGCTTGGATCAGTCTTTCTAAGACCAGATACTTGCTCTCTGAACTATTAGAGACTTGTCACATACACAGAAGTAGAACAGGATTAGTTCTATCTACCTGGGGACCTGGAGTCTTTCACATTGCTCCTGTTCAAACTCTCAGAACAGCAAAACTTTACCTACAAAGGGTTCAAGCCATGACACTCCCAATTTCCACACACCTCCTCATCTCTTGTGAGTCACATGCAGCCAATTCCAGGAATTGGAAACATGGTTGTGAGGAGGAAACTGACTTTGGGGCTCCCCTTGGATATGGTCTTCCAGACTTACCAAAAGGCCATTAAGAGGAAGGTTTACCCCACCTCAGGGAAACCCGAGGCAGTACTTGCAGTCAAGGGCTGGCCATGGCTTCTGAGCTACATCCAAAAAGAATTTCATACTGTACCTCGATCTGCTGAAGCAATTTCTGACTGTCCGAGAGCCAGCATGTACCGCTCCTGAACTGCCTCCATTGTGGATCATCAGTAGGGCTGGCAGATTTAGTAAATAAAAATACAGGATACCCAGTTAAACTTGAACTTCACATGAATAATAAGTCATTATTTTTACTATAAGTAGATCCTATGTACTATCTGGGGCATACTTATCTTCAAAATGTACTCGTTGTTTTTCTGACATTCATATTTAACTAAACAGCCTATATTTTATCTGTCAACCCTACTCAGCAGAAATGATGGAGGCTTATAGAGATCCAGGAGACGCCTCAGCGCCTCCTCAGCTTTTATTTCTACGTCCTGGACAGCGAGCACGAACCTTCCACTCCCAGGCATTGGCTAGAATGGAGGATATTCTCTGTTTTAGAGCTTTTTCTACTTGTCATTGTTATTACCTTCCTTATTTTAAAGAGAGGTTTATTTTTTTCCAAACTTAATAGCTCATCCAAAAGTATTTCAAAGTTCATTAGACAAGGGAAAAACAACATGGTTCTGAAAAGTGAAGGAAACCGCCTGGTGTTTAGTAAAGAAGTCGTAGGGAGATTGAAAAAGCCAAACTTAATAAGCAAATCTCTCCAAGGGTATTTTCAGAGCTTGATACCCTCCCACACCCTGAAAATATTATTACATCAAGAATGTAGAACTGCTAACCAAATGTAAGGCTCCCATATGATTCTATCAAACTCAGGATGCTTCTTTACTAAGCAGTGAGCACACTTGCTGCCCCAGGGACCTTGGCAGTTGCAACATAGGGCTCTTCCCTTTGGGATGGAAACAGCAAGTTTTCCTGTGGTCTACACGCTGGCCCCAAAAATACTACACTCCCAATACTTGTCAACTTTACGTATTTTTCTACATAGCTCCATTTTTCTGTTACTATTTGGACTACATCCTAGACTTGACGTTACATAAATTGCATTCAAGAAGCTATTTTTAAAAGTCGGTAGGAAACCTTCAATCTATAGCTTGCAGTCCCTGGCTTACTTTCATCCAGGTGCATAAGGGTTTTCAAAAGTAGTCAGGTTAGTTACCCCGTATCACAGCCCCACGCTTGTGTCACAGATGTAAAAATGGAACAGGATATTTAAGGTTTTAGTTGCCAACTCATCAAGCCTCCCAGACAGAGGCAATAGAGCAAAATGATTACAGAGGCATGGATTTTGATTTGCTCCAGTGTCTTGGGCAAGTCACTTGGCCTCTGTATTTATTTGTACTTATCTGCACTTATCTGGCACCTGGGGGTTATAACTGTACCTGGTCCATGGGTACGTTGTACAAAAGATCTCTAAAGTAGTTACAAGAAACCGACACAGAGTAAGCACTCCACAGACATTGGCTATTACCTATTGGAAATATTTCTCCATGAAACAGATTACTTTATCAGTGGATGACTCGGTGGGAGACAGTGAATCACAGAATCACAGCATGTTGAAAGTGACCTAGTTCACACTCTTGTGTGAGAAAAAGAAAAGTGTGCATGTGTAGAAAATGTCTGAAACTTTACCTAACAAATAGTTCATCATGTTAACTTTGAGGATTAGAATAAATCAGGAAAGGAGTAGAGTGTACTTCAATTTCTATATCATTTGTGTGTCTACACTGAGACTCTGAATACACTGGACGTGCAATTTTATTTAATGTGGCGGGATAAAGGTTTTCAAGTTTTCCTGATCCATCCGTATTATTAGCTCAGAATTGCTGGCATTTCTTGCCATCTTCGGATCTACACCCATTTGAGTCAGTGGGCCATTCTGGACGGAGGAGATAATAGAGCAGAAGTGAAGTGAGAGAAAAGGTGAGACAAGATTTTCTCTTTTCTCTTCAAAGAGGAAAGGTCTTTGGAATGGGAACAACTCACAACCAAACTCTGGGGAAAGGATGTGATGGAAAATGAGACAAACATCCTACCCCTGTGATGAGAAGGATTCCCTGGGCTGGATGGAGGGAGGTCACAGGTGGCTGGACGAGGAAACCAACTAGCGAGAAACACACACAAGTGCACAGCAAACACCCTGAGGCCACTCAGCCTGACTCCATACAAACATGTGTCCAGCAGCCAGCCCTTCACCTGTGGCTCCCCAGCAAGACAGGTACCTCGGGGGTGCCAACTCATTCTGAGTCCATTATGCCTGGCCATTCGTAAACCGCTGTCTAACATGTGAGGAATAAACTCTAAATGTTTATGAGGAAATTGGGGAAGGAGATTGAAAGGTTACTTAAACGGAAAAAAAAAGAAGTTCAGGAAGGCAGGATGGTAGAGAGACAAGAAAAAGACCTTAAAAGATAGAAAGGATTTGCCAAAGGAGAGAAGGAAAAAGAAATGATTCCGAATGGGTTAACCTGCAGCTAGGAAGTTAAGGAAGATTACTGATGTGTGAAGACTATGGAATAAAGTGAATAAAATTTATCAGAAGTTGCTGAGAATATGGTAAGAAGCATGATTATCACATTATGAATTGGCTGCAATGGCATTCTAGGGGGACACTAGGAAGGGGAAGCAAATGTTCATGAGATGACAGCAGCAGGTGGAAAGTTAAACAACTTCCACCAGGGGAAGATCCGTCTTGCAGAGGGTGTATCAGAGGAGGGCAAGTGTGAGCAAGCAAGGAAATACTAAGTGTATACGGCTCCTTCACTGAGTGCACCCAGCCCCGTGGTCAGCCTTGAGAACAAGCAGGACTTCAGGTACTGGATCTACATGTCATTCATCAAGACTTGAGAAGACACCCTTAACTCAGGTCTTCTCTTCAAACTCCATCTTTCCTTCTTGACCTTCATTTGGCCTCTTCCCTTACCCGCAAGCTGTGGACTGAGGCCACAGAGCAAGATGGGTCACTAGTGTCCTCCATCCCCGAGCGACTGTGGTTCACATCACTGGAGCACCAAAGGCAATAACCAAGTCACAGACACAAGAGTGTATGAAGAAGAAGAGATTCTGATAAGGCTTTCTGTGACAGTGTGGGCCAAGTCGGCTCTATATGGCTGGTATCACCTGAATTAGGAGCAGCCTTAGGGGAGAAGTTCTCAGAAGGCAGAGCCTGGCTCTCTAGAGGCTCTGCGTGCTCACAGCCCACTCCAAGACCTCAGTCACAGCTTTGGCCCCCAATATCTCTCCCTCTACCTACTCACAGTTTTTGAAGTCTTCTTTCCTCCACATTTCTCTTGAGAGGTGGAGCAGGAAGATGAGCTTCAGGCCAGCTCAGACTCCCCTGGGATCCCAGCAGGATGCCTATCATTAACCTCCCACCTTCTAGGAAGCTCCTGAGATCTCCACATTTGGGGGAGTTTTCATTTCCGCTGTGCTTCAAATGGCTGGCTGGAGATGGCCTGTTGGAAGGTGGCTAAAAGCAAGTAGCAATCCTTCGGGCAGCCTGGCCCTTCTCGACTGTCAGACATCTTCAGGGATATTCTAGGAAACGTTGTTTGTTCTAGAGAAGGGAGGGAAACAATCCAATTGTCCAATAATGCTTGAATGGAAAATAAATGATGCTATACGCATGTGATGAAATAATAGCAAACGGTCAAAAATCAAAGACCTAGATCTATATGGATTCACGTGGAGAAATCTTGAAAACGTAATATTGATCGAAAGAAAAGAAGATCAAGAACGTTAGATTGTGATAACAGGTATGTAAGTATTGAAATATTTAAATCAATTCAACATATTGCTTCTATATATATAGATGCAAGAAAATAAACTTGATCCAAAGAACACATTATTTACATTTAATATGCTCATTTATCTACGAGACCCAAAAGAACCCACAGATAAACTAGCAGGAACTAATAAGACGGTTCAACAAGGCACACACATACAAGATCAATAAATGTTAAAAATCAATCAGGCTCCTCTACACTGGCGATAACAAATTAGAAACTGTAAAAGAAAATAAGGAAAAAATAAGATCTAAAAATAGTCACAAGAGCTATATAAATTATTTAGAGCTAAGCATACGTAGAAGGAAATAGAACTAACAAACTGAGTACGACCAGTGAAACTCCGCCCAACCCAAGGTTAGGAAAAGACTGTTGTTACTTTATGAGAACAGACCCTCTTCTTAAGGAGCAGATCAGTAAGTGAGAGTGAATCAAAGAAACACAGCATTTGAAAAGTCAGCTAGTCCAAGCCTCTTGATTGCACATACAGAAGCTGAAGCCCAGATAGGTTGAGTTACTTGGTAAAGGGCCCAATGTCCTGACTCAAGGACTAACATTTTTCACTCATTCGTAAGACACAATCAAATTCAGTACCTTGGAAAGAGATGGGAAAAAAATGAAGAAATCAATTATATAGTTCTTCATCTTTAAGTACAGAAATAGCCGTGACAAAATTACATGTATGGAGGGAAAATTGCAGTGCAGAGTTTAAAATGTCAACAATCCACAGGGAAACTGGAGACCATTTAAAATATTCAGATTAAATCTCTCTAGAAAAGACATTAAAAGATCTCCAGAAGAAGTAAAGCTGTCACTGTTTGCTGATGACATGATACTATACATAGAGAATCCTAAAGATGCTACCAGAAAACTACTAGAGCTAATCAATGAATTTGGTAAAGTAGCAGGATACAAAATTAATGCACAGAAATCTCTGGCATTCCTGTACACTAATGATGAAAAATCTGAAAATGAAATCAAGAAAACACTCCCATTTACCATTGCAACAAAAACAATAAACTATCTAGGAATAAACCTACCTAAGGAGACAAAAGACCTGTATGCAGAGAATTATAAGACACTGATGAAAGAAATTAAAGATGATACAAATAGATGGGGAGATATACCATGCTCCTGGATTGGAAGAATCAATATTGTGAAAACGACTCTACTACCCAAAGCAATCTACAGATTCAATGCAATCCCTATCAAACTACCACTGGCATTTTCCACAGAACTAGAACAAAAAATTTCAACATTTGTTTGGAGAAACAAAAGACCCCGAATAGCCAAAGCAATCTTGAGAACGAAAAACGGAGCTGGAGGAATCAGGCTCCCTGACTTCAGACTATACTACAAAGCTACAGTAATCAAGACAGTGTGGTACTGGCACAAAAACAGAAAGATAGATCAATGGAACAGGATAGAAAGCCCAGAGATAAACCCACGCACATATGGTCAACTTATCTTTGATAAAGGAGGCAGGAATGTACAGTGGAGAAAGGACAGCCTCTTCAATAAGTGGTGCTGGGAAAACTGGACAGGGACATGTAAAAGTATGAGATTACATCATTCCCTAACACCATACACAAAAATAAGCTCAAAATGGATTAAAGACCTAAATGTAAGGCCAGAAACTATCAAACTCTTAGAGGAAAACATAGGCAGAACACTCTATGACATAAATCACAGCAAGATCCTTTTGGACCCACCTCCTAGAGAAATGGAAATAAAAACAAAGATAAACAAATGGGACCCAAAGAAACTTCAAAGCTTTTGCACAGCAAAGGAAACCATAAACAAGACCAAAAGACAACCCTCAGAATGGGAGAAAATATTTGCAAATGAAGCAACTGACAAAGGATTAATCTCCAAAATTTATAAACAGCTCATGCAGCTCAATAGCTAAAAAACAAACAACCCAATCCAAAAATGGGCAGAAGACTTAAATAGGCATTTCTCCAAAGAAGATATACAGACTACCAACAAACACATGAAAGAATGTTCAACATCATTAATCATTAGAGAAATGCAAATCAAAACTACAATGAGATACCATCTCACACCAGTCAGAATGGCCATCATCAAGAAATCTAGAAACAATAAATACTGGAGAGGGTGTGGAGAAAAGGGAACACTCTTGCACTGCTGGTGGGAATGTGAATTGGTACAGCCACTGTGGAGAACAGTATGGAGGTTCCTTAAAAAACTACAAATAGAACTACCATATGATCCAGCAATCCCACTACTAGGCATATACCCTGAGAAAACCATAATTCAAAAAGAGACATGGACCAAAATGTTCATTGCAGCTCTATTCACAATAGCCCGGAGCTGGAAACAACCTAAGTGTCCATCATCGGATGAATGGATAAAGAAGATGTGGCACATATATACAATGGAATATTACTCAGCCATAAAAAGAAATGAAACTGAGCTATTTGTAATGAGGTGGATAGACCTAGAGTCTGCCATACAGAGTGAAGTTAAGTCAGAAAGAGAAAGACAAATACCGTATGCTAACACATATATATGGAATTAAAAAAAAAGTCATGAAGAACCTAGGGGTAAAACGGGAATACAGACACAGACCTACTTGAGAATGGACTTGAGGATATGGGGAGGGGGAAGGGTAAGCTGTGACAAAACGAAAGAGAGGCATGGACATATATACACTACCAAACGTAAGGTAGATAGATAGTGGGAAGCAGCCGCAGAGCACAGGGAGATCAGCTCGGTGCTTTGTGACCACCTGGAGGGGTGGGATGGGGAGGGTGGGAGGGAGGGAGATGCATGAGGGAAGGGATGTGGGAACAGATGTATATGTATGACTGATTCACTTTGTTATAAAGCAGAAACTAAAAATAAAAAAGATCTCCAATCAAACTGTTCATTTTATAATAGACATGGTATGATACAATTTATAATAGATATGGTATGAACCTTTCCCTTTCACGGGAAAGGTTCGGCTGGGAAAAAGGAATTGTTCTTGAAAATGGGGCCTGTGCTATTGCAGACACTGTGCTCAACCTAGGTCCACCGAATGCTCTGATGTCATCACTGAGGTCACAGAATTCCGCTGTGCGCCTGGCAACCTTGCAAACATAACAGCCCTGGTGAGCACTAGGCAGTACTGCTGGTTCACTCAGTGGTACAAGTTTTTCAGCCATTTAGGAGACTTGACTATTTTTATTTGTACTGAATCATTTCAACGGATTGCCCAAGAGCCAACAAGGGCCAACCTGTAGGGAAGAGGAGGAGTTGGACATCTCTTGAGGCATCTTCTAAGGGAGACTTCTAGTTGGTACGATGGAACGGCGACAAAAGAGGAAACATCTGGAAAATGAAGAGTCCCAGGAAACTGCCGAGAACAGAGGAGGTATGTGGGGGGCAACTTGTCTGGGGCACATGGGTTTCTGCCAAACTGAACCTTCTCTAGGAAGCGGGGGACTGAGAACGTGTCACCTGTGAAGCAGGGAGCGAGAGACCTTGTCTCACTGATGCTGCCGTATCCATCCGGAGGGTCCCTGTGGTGTGAGATGGCACAGAACGGCCAGATGGCCCCTGGGAGATGGGAGGTCAGCTCCGATGGTCTGAGGACTCTCTCCTGGGGCAGCCGGGCCTGGAGCTTTGTCGGACTCACAGCAGGCTGCATCCTGCTTGCACAGACCTAGAGGTGCAGCTTTTCTCAGTCCCCGATTTCTCTCTTATTCTCTTGGATCTTTCCCTGGGGTCAAGAGGTGGGGATGTGAAGGATGCAAGGATGCTGAGAGAGACCCAGGAGTTGCTTGGCCTCTTTTACCAAAGTGGAAAGAGAAGCCCCATGAGTTGAAGGCCCTGTTGAAAAATATCTTGACAAGTGGAATGCACTTCGGAAGAAGATTGTTTGTCTAGGGATGGTGTCATATTGAAAGCAAGGAGGTTTTATTCCTTCAACAGGAAGAATTTCCCAAAGGAGATCAAGGGAAGGGAAGGGTTTTCCAGAGACTGAGACCGCGTGGGCGGGGGTGAGAAATGGCCTCAGGGTCCTGCAGGGAGCTCTGAGAGCCACGGGCCACGGGGTGCCTGCGTGCATTAAATGTAGGCGAGTAGCTTGCCCTGGGAGAGGGGTGGTCACCCCAGAGCTCCAGCTAGAGGCCTCTGCCCCACATTAGAGCCCAGTAGCTCCTACCAGGCCCAGGGCCCTGGAGACTGTAGGATGGGCCCTGGGAATGGAGCTCTAGACAGCAGGCAGATTTTCAGGCAGTGGCTGGGACAGGCTGGGGAAGGCAATGACTGCCCCTGACCATTCAGAATATTTTGCTCTATGTTCCTCTGTGTGTGTGGGTGTGTGAATGTGTGTGTGTGTGTGTGTGTGTGTGTGAGTGTGTGTCTGTGTGTTTGTGGTATTGCAGAGAAGAGCGGGATGAATGGGGGTAGAGTGCTTACCAGATAGAAAGTCTGCGTGGTAAAGTTCTTGTCACCCTGCCTGGACCTGGCTGACACTCGGTGTACGTAAGAGTGTATACAGAATTCTTGTTAGGGGTGTTTTATGAGACAGTAACTCATACACCCATGTACACTCTGATACAGCAAAAATATCACACACCCCACATATAACTTCCTTATTAAACCACACACAGCACATGGAGGTATATACACGCATCCCTCTTGTACTACGTTCTCATACAACCCACCTGTATCACAATCCTTTCCTCCAACACCAAACGCTGGAGATGAGATATGTATATAGACACACACACTATCTATATATGACACACACACACACACACACTATATATATATGTATCTCAACTCTCGCACAAACACAGCTAACTTCAGCCATCTCTAAATACCTCTATAAAAACCAGTCACGTGTCATACACACCACACTTATAACACATTCTTGAGTAATGCCAGACCCGCTTTGTACAAACCACAGTAAACCACAGTCTCACTAACCCATGTCAGGGTTGCCAGAGAAAATATGGGCTATCCAGTTCAATTTGAATTCCAGATAAACAACAAGTAATGTTTCAGTATCAGGATGTCCCAAATATTGTATGGGCCATACTTACACTCAAAATAAGTCAGACCAAATACTGCATGGGAATACTTACACTAAAAAATTATTCTGGGTTTATCTGAAACTGAAATTTAACTGGGTGCCCTGTATTTTTGTTCGCTAAGTCTGGCAACCCTTATAAACCTACCACCAGCTGATGTATTATATATTTACTGTAGTTTTGTTTAGTGTGTGTCTTCCCCTACTAGAATGTGCAGCATTACCAGAGACTACAACAATGGAAGAGTGCCGGATACACAGGACTAGCTGCTCACTGAATCTTGGTGAATGAATGAATCAACACACACCATAAATACAAGCCACACCGTGTAATGAGGAAAAGTTACATGTCCCAGAATTCCTGACTTGTGAACAGAAACCATGCACACAAAGGCCACAGACACAGATAGACACATCTGCACTGTGCTCCCCACGCCAACCCCACACTCACCACAGACATAACTGATACACATCACTCACTCTTCCCACACACTCACAGTCACCACCGACGCCTACATTACCAACAAGACAGTGAGAGAATAAGTATTGATTGGAATTAAATCCTGGAGTATCCACTGGGAACCACACTCTCAACTGTGTGTATTCACTGCACCTGACACGTGTCACACACTCAGTAAATATTTGTGGACAGAGGACTGATGAACCCACCCTGAGCCTTTCATTCCTCCCTCAGGAATCTCGAAGTCACAAGAGGATCCCCCTCGGCTTGGATCCACTGTGGTGGCCCAAGGCTGCAGCCCAGGGGCAGGGGAGGTCTCCTCTGCCTCTAAATACTTCTTCTGTACTTCTACTCCACGCAAGCTCATCTACGCTGGTAAGGGCGTGGGGCTCCTAGGGTGAGGGGGTGCTTGGCTGTGAGGCAGGAGGCACACAGATCCCACGGAGGCTGAGAGGAAATCCAGGGTCATCAGAGGTGATGAGGGCTCTGTGGAAGAGCCTGGGCAGGATGGCTGAGCTGTTACGAGGGCGTGGGTGCCAGCTGAGTGTGGGGGTGTGTGTGTGTGTGAATACTGCTACTACCATGGTGGGGAAGTCAAGGAGCAGGGGCCGGAAAGGTCTGGGCTTGAGGTGGAGGGAAGAGGGACCAGATTAAGCATCTTCAGAGGAAAATGTAGGCTTTGTCTTTGCCTTTGCTTCCAGAGAAGGACAGAGTTCTGCATCATAGACCTCCAGGCTCAGAGCAGGACCATCCAGCTCAGGTCCACACAGCTCACACATACATGCGCCCTCCAGGCACAGCCCTTCTCAGTGCACACATAAACCCCAAGCACGTGATCCACAATGCTCCTCTCCTGCACCACAGCCCCATTCCACAAGGAATGCACCACCGATATTCCCAAACTCACACTCCTCGTCGTACACGCATCCAGCCGCATCCCTCCCATACCACAGCCCTCACCACCATACTCCACACCCCTGTATACAGACACCGCTCCAGTATCCCCCCCACGCACACGAAAAGCCCACAGATGACACCAGATACACCACTCCGTCCTACGGCCAACAGACACCAAGCTCACGACATAGCCATGTCGTGCAAATGTCCCTCTCTCGTCTACCACACCTGCTCCCTCAGCTTCCGGCATGGCCCATGCATGTTATTATGTTTTTAATTTCCTTTTTCAGGAATCCGGAGGTTTCATCGAGACACTGCCCAGCCTAGACCACCCCTAGCCCAGGATCAGGAAGAAGGAGAGACCGCTTCCCCATCATACTGTGTCTCCTCCTCACCCTCTTCACCCTGTAAGAACTATCTGCACCCAGACAAAGAGGAAAGGGGCATGAAAATATACTACATGCAGGTACAAGTCAACAAGGGTGTCGCTGTCTCCTGGAAGACAAAGAAACCCTTGGAGTTGCCTGAAAAGCAGCTGAGGATAGAAGAAGTGACCCTTCCTGAGGATGTGTGCGCAGTAGCCACTGACCCCTCTTCTGATGTGTCCACCGAAAGCCTCCTGTCTGACAGTGAGCCCACTGGGGAGGAGAAAGAGTATGAGGAAAGGGCAGAGCCAGGCAGCCCATCAGGGTCACCTGCCGTCGAGGAGAGACCCAGCGCCAAGACAGCGGACTGGATGGTGACCATGGAGACCGGCTTCAGGTGCATGGCTTGCTGCCGGGTCTTCCCCACCTTGGAGATCCTCCAACAGCACGTGAACTTCGGCGTCCTGGAGGGCTTCAGCTGCCGTGTCTTTCATCTCACCATGGCCAAGCTGATGGGCAATGTGGAATCCAGAGCACCCCCGAGGAAGAGGAGGAGGAGGAGGAGGAGGAGGAAGAGAAGCAAGAAGAAAAGGAGAATGAGGGAGAGCAGCCCACGGGGGAAGGCCCCAGCCCGAAGAGACCCCGCAGGTAGGGTCTTTTCTCTCTTTTGATTTCCACACAGCAACTGAGATTCATGGGACAGAAGTCCTGGAAGACGGTGTGGCCGTCCCTTGGAAGAGGTAAGGCTTGAGGCTGGCAGTCTTCTGAGCCTATGTCACGAGGGCCCAGAGGAGTCTAAGGGAAGGGGCCGCACACATGTGCTGGTTGACCTCATGGCTCTGCAGTTGCATCCGCTTGGGACACGCCCAGCACTACCAAAGGAACTGAGCTCTGTTGACTTAATCAAGAAGGTGGAGCCTTTTCCGAGGAGTTTTCTCAGGGTCTGCACGATGGACCTCAACTCTTAGAGGACGTACTGCCAGCAGCTCCTTCTCGGCAGAGAGAGCCAGGAGTGGTCTGAAGAGAGGACAGGGGCCCTTGCAGGACCACAACTTTGAGGTCTGAGAGCCTTGGGCCTGAGCCGAGGTCTCACCCTGACCACTGGACCTAGCCTTCTGTGACAAAGGGGAATATGAAAGAGAGTCACGTGGAAGTGAGGTCCCCCGAGATATGGAAATGTTCCAGAACCTTCGTTGCGTGGCAGTTGATCTGGAGCCAAGCTCACTGTGGTGTGTGTGGCTCTGAGCATTAAGGCAACGCTGGAGGGTAACCCTGACCAGCAGAGCTTGGAGTGCTTCTTGTCTCTTCCTGTTCTACCTCATTTGTTTTATCCCTTCCAGGGAGAAGAAAGGACCCTCGGGAGAGTAGCAGACAGAATGCCGTGGTCTGAAGGAGGATGAAGGGACCGGCACTCAGTCTAACATCATATGACAATAGAAACGTCCTATGCAATAAAGGGCATTTTCCAAACCTTTCCTGGAGGTTTTATTTAATTACATTGTTCTATCTATGCATCTATCTGTCATCTACATCTGTATCTTTCACGGTTTGTGAACAAGCTTTCACATAAGCACTAGAGACGTCCGCCAGCATTTTCCAGAAGAGGCCTGCAAATTGCTGGGGACTCCTCACAAACAGGGAATGGCCACAACCCCTGCCACACAGACTATGCGCGTGGCCCTCCTGACGTACTCCCACTCTCTCTCTGAATTTCCCGAGGTCTCAGATGAGGGTGCTGGCTGGAGGCAATGATCACGTGCAGGCTGACTCTTCTCCAGATTCTGATTCTCTTCCTGGGCCTATCGTCCTCAAGCACAGTCTCCATGTCCCTGGCCACACTGATCTCTCTCCTTCAGTCCTTCCCTCCCTCCCTCTCCTGCCTCCCAGTGCAGAGAATACTTTTTGACATTTGAGACGACATTTATCTTTTGTTCACAGAATTCTCACCTGTTCTACTGTGGCCTCCGTCGTGAACATTCCAAAGCTGAGAATTTTCTTTTTTTCTCCCTCATTTCTGCTGAGTCTTTACCTTCCTAATGCAGTGAACTCACAGTGCCTAGCTGACTGGATGGGGAAAAAAAAATCCAGGGAGCAAAGAGAAATAATAAAAGAATGTATCAGTTAATTTTTCATAGTGTTATCCAACTACATATTTTTAAAATTTTGGAATAATATTAGGAATCTTCTCTTTATAAAAAACTGAATTATTGGGCTTCCCTGGTGGAGCAGTGGTTAAGAATATGCCTGCGAATGCAGGGGACATGGGTTCGAGCCCTGGTCTGGGAAGATCCCACGTGCCACGGAGTAACTAAGCCCGCGCGCCACAACTACTGAGCCTGCGCTCTACAGCCCGTGTGCCACATCTACCGAGCCCACGTGCCACAACTACGGAAGCCTGCCTGCCTAGAGCCCATGCTCCGCAACAAGAGAAGCCACTGCAATGAGAAGCCCGTGCACCACAGCCAAGAGTAGCCCCCGCTCACTGCAACTAGAGAACGCCCGCTAGCAGCAACAAAGACCCAATGCAGCCCAAAATAAATTAATTAATTTTAAAATATTGAATTAGTTTCAAGGGTACAGTGTATAAAAGCACAGTAAAAGCCCCCCATTCGTAACCCCCCAACCCCACTCTCAAGATGGAATAGATATGCTGTGATACAATTTAGAGTCGTAGTACTCCTCCTCCTCCCACCACATCCGAAATCCTCTGAGCCAGGTGCAGCAGCTTCCTTTCACAATGCTAGGACCCGCCACAAGACAGATGATAATCCCTTTGGACATTTCAAGGAGCGGCACCAAGGGAACAGTACCTGGGAAATGCCACTGACAGCTCAGAATATCCATGGCATCTCTAGAGCCTCGGCACTGCTCTCGCTCTGGGAATGAAGGTCCAAAAAGCACATCGGAGAATGTTCATAGTTGTAAACAAGCTCCACCTTTGAAACACAATCTACATAGAACCACATATACAAGCCTGCACAATGGATGAAGCCAAGGTCTCCTCCATGATTTCCCTTCTGACCACCTTATTGTCTCCTCAACCATAAAAGGTGAACTTGAAACTCAGGACCTTGCCTTGTCACCAGAAACATCCAAGCTTGGATCAGTCTTTCTAAGACCAGATACTTGCTCTCTGAACTATTAGAGACTTGTCACATACACAGAAGTAGAACAGGATTAGTTCTATCTACCTGGGGACCTGGAGTCTTTCACATTGCTCCTGTTCAAACTCTCAGAACAGCAAAACTTTACCTACAAAGGGTTCAAGCCATGACACTCCCAATTTCCACACACCTCCTCATCTCTTGTGAGTCACATGCAGCCAATTCCAGGAATTGGAAACATGGTTGTGAGGAGGAAACTGACTTTGGGGCTCCCCTTGGATATGGTCTTCCAGACTTACCAAAAGGCCATTAAGAGGAAGGTTTACCCCACCTCAGGGAAACCCGAGGCAGTACTCGCAGTCAAGGGCTGGCCATGGCTTCTGAGCTACATCCAAAAAGAATTTCATACTGTACCTCGATCTGCTGAAGCAATTTCTGACTGTCCGAGAGCCAGCATGTACCGCTCCTGAACTGCCTCCATTGTGGATCATCAGTAGGGCTGGCAGATTTAGTAAATAAAAATACAGGATACCCAGTTAAACTTGAACTTCACATGAATAATAAGTCATTATTTTTACTATAAGTAGATCCTATGTACTATCTGGGGCATACTTATCTTCAAAATGTACTCGTTGTTTTTCTGACATTCATATTTAACTAAACAGCCTATATTTTATCTGTCAACCCTACTCAGCAGAAATGATGGAGGCTTATAGAGATCCAGGAGACGCCTCAGCGCCTCCTCAGCTTTTATTTCTACGTCCTGGACAGCGAGCACGAACCTTCCACTCCCAGGCATTGGCTAGAATGGAGGATATTCTCTGTTTTAGAGCTTTTTCTACTTGTCATTGTTATTACCTTCCTTATTTTAAAGAGAGGTTTATTTTTTTCCAAACTTAATAGCTCATCCAAAAGTATTTCAAAGTTCATTAGACAAGGGAAAAACAACATGGTTCTGAAAAGTGAAGGAAACCGCCTGGTGTTTAGTAAAGAAGTCGTAGGGAGATTGAAAAAGCCAAACTTAATAAGCAAATCTCTCCAAGGGTATTTTCAGAGCTTGATACCCTCCCACACCCTGAAAATATTATTACATCAAGAATGTAGAACTGCTAACCAAATGTAAGGCTCCCATATGATTCTATCAAACTCAGGATGCTTCTTTACTAAGCAGTGAGCACACTTGCTGCCCCAGGGACCTTGGCAGTTGCAACATAGGGCTCTTCCCTTTGGGATGGAAACAGCAAGTTTTCCTGTGGTCTACACGCTGGCCCCAAAAATACTACACTCCCAATACTTGTCAACTTTACGTATTTTTCTACATAGCTCCATTTTTCTGTTACTATTTGGACTACATCCTAGACTTGACGTTACATAAATTGCATTCAAGAAGCTATTTTTAAAAGTCGGTAGGAAACCTTCAATCTATAGCTTGCAGTCCCTGGCTTACTTTCATCCAGGTGCATAAGGGTTTTCAAAAGTAGTCAGGTTAGTTACCCCGTATCACAGCCCCACGCTTGTGTCACAGATGTAAAAATGGAACAGGATATTTAAGGTTTTAGTTGCCAACTCATCAAGCCTCCCAGACAGAGGCAATAGAGCAAAATGATTACAGAGGCATGGATTTTGATTTGCTCCAGTGTCTTGGGCAAGTCACTTGGCCTCTGTATTTATTTGTACTTATCTGCACTTATCTGTCACCTGGGGGTTATAACTGTACCTGGTCCATGGGTACGTTGTACAAAAGATCTCTAAAGTAGTTACAAGAAACCGACACAGAGTAAGCACTCCACAGACATTGGCTATTACCTATTGGAAATATTTCTCCATGAAACAGATTACTTTATCAGTGGATGACTCGGTGGGAGACAGTGAATCACAGAATCACAGCATGTTGAAAGTGACCTAGTTCACACTCTTGTGTGAGAAAAAGAAAAGTGTGCATGTGTAGAAAATGTCTGAAACTTTACCTAACAAATAGTTCATCATGTTAACTTTGAGGATTAGAATAAATCAGGAAAGGAGTAGAGTGTACTTCAATTTCTATATCATTTGTGTGTCTACACTGAGACTCTGAATACACTGGACGTGCAATTTTATTTAATGTGGCGGGATAAAGGTTTTCAAGTTTTCCTGATCCATCCGTATTATTAGCTCAGAATTGCTGGCATTTCTTGCCATCTTCGGATCTACACCCATTTGAGTCAGTGGGCCATTCTGGACGGAGGAGATAATAGAGCAGAAGTGAAGTGAGAGAAAAGGTGAGACAAGATTTTCTCTTTTCTCTTCAAAGAGGAAAGGTCTTTGGAATGGGAAC
Source organism: Mesoplodon mirus (assembly GCF_964341445.2). NCBI lineage: Eukaryota > Metazoa > Chordata > Mammalia > Artiodactyla > Ziphiidae > Mesoplodon > Mesoplodon mirus. Next base: position 33,516 of record NW_028295302.1, read on the forward strand.
AACTCACAACCAAACTCTGGGGAAAGGATGTGATGGAAAATGAGACAAACATCCTACCCCTGTGATGAGAAGGATTCCCTGGGCTGGATGGAGGGAGGTCACAGGTGGCTGGACGAGGAAACCAACTAGCGAGAAACACACACAAGTGCACAGCAAACACCCTGAGGCCACTCAGCCTGACTCCATACAAACATGTGTCCAGCAGCCAGCCCTTCACCTGTGGCTCCCCAGCAAGACAGGTACCTCGGGGGTGCCAACTCATTCTGAGTCCATTATGCCTGGCCATTCGTAAACCGCTGTCTAACGTGTGAGGAATAAACTCTAAATGTTTATGAGGAAATTGGGGAAGGAGATTGAAAGGTTACTTAAACGGAAAAAAAAAGAAGTTCAGGAAGGCAGGATGGTAGAGAGACAAGAAAAAGACCTTAAAAGATAGAAAGGATTTGCCAAAGGAGAGAAGGAAAAAGAAATGATTCCGAATGGGTTAACCTGCAGCTAGGAAGTTAAGGAAGATTACTGATGTGTGAAGACTATGGAATAAAGTGAATAAAATTTATCAGAAGTTGCTGAGAATATGGTAAGAAGCATGATTATCACATTATGAATTGGCTGCAATGGCATTCTAGGGGGACACTAGGAAGGGGAAGCAAATGTTCATGAGATGACAGCAGCAGGTGGAAAGTTGTTTCAGGGGAAGATCCGTCTTGCAGAGGGTGTATCAGAGGAGGGCAAGTGTGAGCAAGCAAGGAAATACTAAGTGTATACGGCTCCTTCACTGAGTGCACCCAGCCCCGTGGTCAGCCTTGAGAACAAGCAGGACTTCAGGTACTGGAGCTACATTTCATTCATCAAGACTTGAGAAGACACCCTTAACTCAGGTCTTCTCTTCAAACTCCATCTTCCCTTCTTGACCTTCATTTGGCCTCTTCCCTTACCCGCAAGCTGTGGACTGAGGCCACAGAGCAAGATGGGTCACTAGTGTCCTCCATCCCCGAGCGACTGTGGTTCACATCACTGGAGCACCAAAGGCAATAACCAAGTCACAGACACAAGAGTGTATGAAGAAGAAGAGATTCTGATAAGGCTTTCTGTGACAGTGTGGGCCAAGTCGGCTCTATATGGCTGGTATCACCTGAATTAGGAGCAGCCTTAGGGGAGAAGTTCTCAGAAGGCAGAGCCTGGCTCTCTAGAGGCTCTGCGTGCTCACAGCCCACTCCAAGACCTCAGTCACAGCTTTGGCCCCCAATATCTCTCCCTCTACCTACTCACAGTTTTTGAAGTCTTCTTTCCTCCACATTTCTCTTGAGAGGTGGAGCAGGAAGATGAGCTTCAGGCCAGCTCAGACTCCCCTGGGATCCCAGCAGGATGCCTATCATTAACCTCCCACCTTCTAGGAAGCTCCTGAGATCTCCACATTTGGGGGAGTTTTCATTTCCGCTGTGCTTCAAATGGCTGGCTGGAGATGGCCTGTTGGAAGGTGGCTAAAAGCAAGTAGCAATCCTTCGGGCAGCCTGGCCCTTCTCGACTGTCAGACATCTTCAGGGATATTCTAGGAAACGTTGTTTGTTCTAGAGAAGGGAGGGAAACAATCCAATTGTCCAATAATGCTTGAATGGAAAATAAATGATGCTATACGCATGTGATGAAATAATAGCAAACGGTCAAAAATCAAAGACCTAGATCTATATGGATTCACGTGGAGAAATCTTGAAAACGTAATATTGATCGAAAGAAAAGAAGATCAAGAACGTTAGATTGTGATAACAGGTATGTAAGTATTGAAATATTTAAATCAATTCAACATATTGCTTCTATATATATAGATGCAAGAAAATAAACTTGATCCAAAGAACACATTATTTACATTTAATATGCTCATTTATCTACGAGACCCAAAAGAACCCACAGATAAACTAGCAGGAACTAATAAGACGGTTCAACAAGGCACACACATACAAGATCAATAAATGTTAAAAATCAATCAGGCTCCTCTACACTGGCGATAACAAATTAGAAACTGTAAAAGAAAATAAGGAAAAAATAAGATCTAAAAATAGTCACAAGAGCTATATAAATTATTTAGAGCTAAGCATACGTAGAAGGAAATAGAACTAACAAACTGAGTACGACCAGTGAAACTCCGCCCAACCCAAGGTTAGGAAAAGACTGTTGTTACTTTATGAGAACAGACCCTCTTCTTAAGGAGCAGATCAGTAAGTGAGAGTGAATCAAAGAAACACAGCATTTGAAAAGTCAGCTAGTCCAAGCCTCTTGATTGCACATACAGAAGCTGAAGCCCAGATAGGTTGAGTTACTTGGTAAAGGGCCCAATGTCCTGACTCAAGGACTAACATTTTTCACTCATTCGTAAGACACAATCAAATTCAGTACCTTGGAAAGAGATGGGAAAAAAATGAAGAAATCAATTATATAGTTCTTCATCTTTAAGTACAGAAATAGCCGTGACAAAATTACATGTATGGAGGGAAAATTGCAGTGCAGAGTTTAAAATGTCAACAATCCACAGGGAAACTGGAGACCATTTAAAATATTCAGATTAAATCTCTCTAGAAAAGACATTAAAAGATCTCCAGAAGAAGTAAAGCTGTCACTGTTTGCTGATGACATGATACTATACATAGAGAATCCTAAAGATGCTACCAGAAAACTACTAGAGCTAATCAATGAATTTGGTAAAGTAGCAGGATACAAAATTAATGCACAGAAATCTCTGGCATTCCTGTACACTAATGATGAAAAATCTGAAAATGAAATCAAGAAAACACTCCCATTTACCATTGCAACAAAAACAATAAACTATCTAGGAATAAACCTACCTAAGGAGACAAAAGACCTGTATGCAGAGAATTATAAGACACTGATGAAAGAAATTAAAGATGATACAAATAGATGGAGAGATATACCATGCTCCTGGATTGGAAGAATCAATATTGTGAAAACGACTCTACTACCCAAAGCAATCTACAGATTCAATGCAATCCCTATCAAACTACCACTGGCATTTTCCACAGAACTAGAACAAAAAATTTCAACATTTGTTTGGAGAAACAAAAGACCCCGAATAGCCAAAGCAATCTTGAGAACGAAAAACGGAGCTGGAGGAATCAGGCTCCCTGACTTCAGACTATACTACAAAGCTACAGTAATCAAGACAGTGTGGTACTGGCACAAAAACAGAAAGATAGATCAATGGAACAGGATAGAAAGCCCAGAGATAAACCCACGCACATATGGTCAACTTATCTTTGATAAAGGAGGCAGGAATGTACAGTGGAGAAAGGACAGCCTCTTCAATAAGTGGTGCTGGGAAAACTGGACAGGGACATGTAAAAGTATGAGATTACATCATTCCCTAACACCATACACAAAAATAAGCTCAAAATGGATTAAAGACCTAAATGTAAGGCCAGAAACTATCAAACTCTTAGAGGAAAACATAGGCAGAACACTCTATGACATAAATCACAGCAAGATCCTTTTGGACCCACCTCCTAGAGAAATGGAAATAAAAACAAAGATAAACAAATGGGACCCAAAGAAACTTCAAAGCTTTTGCACAGCAAAGGAAACCATAAACAAGACCAAAAGACAACCCTCAGAATGGGAGAAAATATTTGCAAATGAAGCAACTGACAAAGGATTAATCTCCAAAATTTATAAACAGCTCATGCAGCTCAATAGCTAAAAAACAAACAACCCAATCCAAAAATGGGCAGAAGACTTAAATAGGCATTTCTCCAAAGAAGATATACAGACTACCAACAAACACATGAAAGAATGTTCAACATCATTAATCATTAGAGAAATGCAAATCAAAACTACAATGAGATATCATCTCACACCAGTCAGAATGGCCATCATCAAGAAATCTAGAAACAATAAATACTGGAGAGGGTGTGGAGAAAAGGGAACACTCTTGCACTGCTGGTGGGAATGTGAATTGGTACAGCCACTGTGGAGAACAGTATGGAGGTTCCTTAAAAAACTACAAATAGAACTACCATATGATCCAGCAATCCCACTACTAGGCATATACCCTGAGAAAACCATAATTCAAAAAGAGACATGGACCAAAATGTTCATTGCAGCTCTATTCACAATAGCCCGGAGCTGGAAACAACCTAAGTGTCCATCATCGGATGAATGGATAAAGAAGATGTGGCACATATATACAATGGAATATTACTCAGCCATAAAAAGAAATGAAACTGAGCTATTTGTAATGAGGTGGATAGACCTAGAGTCTGCCATACAGAGTGAAGTTAAGTCAGAAAGAGAAAGACAAATACCGTATGCTAACACATATATATGGAATTTAAAAAAAAGTCATGAAGAACCTAGGGGTAAAACGGGAATACAGACACAGACCTACTTGAGAATGGACTTGAGGATATGGGGAGGGGGAAGGGTAAGCTGTGACAAAACGAAAGAGAGGCATGGACATATATACACTACCAAACGTAAGGTAGATAGATAGTGGGAAGCAGCCGCAGAGCACAGGGAGATCAGCTCGGTGCTTTGTGACCACCTGGAGGGGTGGGATGGGGAGGGTGGGAGGGAGGGAGATGCATGAGGGAAGGGATGTGGGAACAGATGTATATGTATGACTGATTCACTTTGTTATAAAGCAGAAACTAAAAATAAAAAAGATCTCCAATCAAACTGTTCATTTTATAATAGACATGGTATGATACAATTTATAATAGATATGGTATGAACCTTTCCCTTTCACGGGAAAGGTTCGGCTGGGAAAAAGGAATTGTTCTTGAAAATGGGGCCTGTGCTATTGCAGACACTGTGCTCAACCTAGGTCCACCGAATGCTCTGATGTCATCACTGAGGTCACAGAATTCCGCTGTGCGCCTGGCAACCTTGCAAACATAACAGCCCTGGTGAGCACTAGGCAGTACTGCTGGTTCACTCAGTGGTACAAGTTTTTCAGCCATTTAGGAGACTTGACTATTTTTATTTGTACTGAATCATTTCAACGGATTGCCCAAGAGCCAACAAGGGCCAACCTGTAGGGAAGAGGAGGAGTTGGACATCTCTTGAGGCATCTTCTAAGGGAGACTTCTAGTTGGTACGATGGAACGGCGACAAAAGAGGAAACATCTGGAAAATGAAGAGTCCCAGGAAACTGCCGAGAACAGAGGAGGTATGTGGGGGGCAACTTGTCTGGGGCACATGGGTTTCTGCCAAACTGAACCTTCTCTAGGAAGCGGGGGACTGAGAACGTGTCACCTGTGAAGCAGGGAGCGAGAGACCTTGTCTCACTGATGCTGCCGTATCCATCCGGAGGGTCCCTGTGGTGTGAGATGGCACAGAACGGCCAGATGGCCCCTGGGAGATGGGAGGTCAGCTCCGATGGTCTGAGGACTCTCTCCTGGGGCAGCCGGGCCTGGAGCTTTGTCGGACTCACAGCAGGCTGCATCCTGCTTGCACAGACCTAGAGGTGCAGCTTTTCTCAGTCCCCGATTTCTCTCTTATTCTCTTGGATCTTTCCCTGGGGTCAAGAGGTGGGGATGTGAAGGATGCAAGGATGCTGAGAGAGACCCAGGAGTTGCTTGGCCTCTTTTACCAAAGTGGAAAGAGAAGCCCCATGAGTTGAAGGCCCTGTTGAAAAATATCTTGACAAGTGGAATGCACTTCGGAAGAAGATTGTTTGTCTAGGGATGGTGTCATATTGAAAGCAAGGAGGTTTTATTCCTTCAACAGGAAGAATTTCCCAAAGGAGATCAAGGGAAGGGAAGGGTTTTCCAGAGACTGAGACCGCGTGGGCGGGGGTGAGAAATGGCCTCAGGGTCCTGCAGGGAGCTCTGAGAGCCACGGGCCACGGGGTGCCTGCGTGCATTAAATGTAGGCGAGTAGCTTGCCCTGGGAGAGGGGTGGTCACCCCAGAGCTCCAGCTAGAGGCCTCTGCCCCACATTAGAGCCCAGTAGCTCCTACCAGGCCCAGGGCCCTGGAGACTGTAGGATGGGCCCTGGGAATGGAGCTCTAGACAGCAGGCAGATTTTCAGGCAGTGGCTGGGACAGGCTGGGGAAGGCAATGACTGCCCCTGACCATTCAGAATATTTTGCTCTATGTTCCTCTGTGTGTGTGGGTGTGTGAATGTGTGTGTGTGAGTGTGTGTGTGTGTGTGTGAGTGTGTGTGTGTCTGTGTGTTTGTGGTATTGCAGAGAAGAGCGGGATGAATGGGGGTAGAGTGCTTACCAGATAGAAAGTCTGCGTGGTAAAGTTCTTGTCACCCTGCCTGGACCTGGCTGACACTCGGTGTACGTAAGAGTGTATACAGAATTCTTGTTAGGGGTGTTTTATGAGACAGTAACTCATACACCCATGTACACTCTGATACAGCAAAAATATCACACACCCCACATATAACTTCCTTATTAAACCACACACAGCACATGGAGGTATATACACGCATCCCTCTTGTACTACGTTCTCATACAACCCACCTGTATCACAATCCTTTCCTCCAACACCAAACGCTGGAGATGAGATATGTATATAGACACACACACTATCTATATATGACACACACACACACACACTATATATATATGTATCTCCTCAACTCTCGCACAAACACAGCTAACTTCAGCCATCTCTAAATACCTCTATAAAAACCAGTCACGTGTCAGACACACCACACTTATAACACATTCTTGAGTAATGCCAGACCCGCTTTGTACAAACCACAGTAAACCACAGTCTCACTAACCCATGTCAGGGTTGCCAGAGAAAATATGGGCTATCCAGTTCAATTTGAATTCCAGATAAACAACAAGTAATGTTTCAGTATCAGGATGTCCCAAATATTGTATGGGCCATACTTACACTCAAAATAAGTCAGACCAAATACTGCATGGGAATACTTACACTAAAAAATTATTCTGGGTTTATCTGAAACTGAAATTTAACTGGGTGCCCTGTATTTTTGTTCGCTAAGTCTGGCAACCCTTATAAACCTACCACCAGCTGATGTATTATATATTTACTGTAGTTTTGTTTAGTGTGTGTCTTCCCCTACTAGAATGTGCAGCATTACCAGAGACTACAACAATGGAAGAGTGCCGGATACACAGGACTAGCTGCTCACTGAATCTTGGTGAATGAATGAATCAACACACACCATAAATACAAGCCACACCGTGTAATGAGGAAAAGTTACATGTCCCAGAATTCCTGACTTGTGAACAGAAACCATGCACACAAAGGCCACAGACACAGATAGACACATCTGCACTGTGCTCCCCACGCCAACCCCACACTCACCACAGACATAACTGATACACATCACTCACTCTTCCCACACACTCACAGTCACCACCGACGCCTACATTACCAACAAGACAGTGAGAGAATAAGTATTGATTGGAATTAAATCCTGGAGTATCCACTGGGAACCACACTCTCAACTGTGTGTATTCACTGCACCTGACACGTGTCACACACTCAGTAAATATTTGTGGACAGAGGACTGATGAACCCACCCTGAGCCTTTCATTCCTCCCTCAGGAATCTCGAAGTCACAAGAGGATCCCCCTCGGCTTGGATCCACTGTGGTGGCCCAAGGCTGCAGCCCAGGGGCAGGGGAGGTCTCCTCTGCCTCTAAATACTTCTTCTGTACTTCTACTCCACGCAAGCTCATCTACGCTGGTAAGGGCGCGGGGCTCCTCGGGTGAGGGGGTGCTTGGCTGTGAGGCAGGAGGCACACAGATCCCACGGAGGCTGAGAGGAAATCCAGGGTCATCAGAGGTGATGAGGGCTCTGTGGAAGAGCCTGGGCAGGATGGCTGAGCTGTTACGAGGGCGTGGGTGCCAGCTGAGTGTGGGGGTGTGTGTGTGTGTGAATACTGCTACTACCATGGTGGGGAAGTCAAGGAGCAGGGGCCGGAAAGGTCTGGGCTTGAGGTGGAGGGAAGAGGGACCAGATTAAGCATCTTCAGAGGAAAATGTAGGCTTTGTCTTTGCCTTTGCTTCCAGAGAAGGACAGAGTTCTGCATCATAGACCTCCAGGCTCAGAGCAGGACCATCCAGCTCAGGTCCACACAGCTCACACATACATGCGCCCTCCAGGCACAGCCCTTCTCAGTGCACACATAAACCCCAAGCACGTGATCCACAATGCTCCTCTCCTGCACCACAGCCCCATTCCACAAGGAATGCACCACCGATATTCCCAAACTCACACTCCTCGTCGTACACGCATCCAGCCGCATCCCTCCCATACCACAGCCCTCACCACCATACTCCACACCCCTGTATACAGACACCGCTCCAGTATCCCCCCCACGCACACGAAAAGCCCACAGATGACACCAGATACACCACTCCGTCCTACGGCCAACAGACACCAAGCTCACGACATAGCCATGTCGTGCAAATGTCCCTCTCTCGTCTACCACACCTGCTCCCTCAGCTTCCGGCATGGCCCATGCATGTTATTATGTTTTTAATTTCCTTTTTCAGGAATCCGGAGGTTTCATCGAGACACTGCCCAGCCTAGACCACCCCTAGCCCAGGATCAGGAAGAAGGAGAGACCGCTTCCCCATCATACTGTGTCTCCTCCTCACCCTCTTCACCCTGTAAGAACTATCTGCACCCAGACAAAGAGGAAAGGGGCATGAAAATATACTACATGCAGGTACAAGTCAACAAGGGTGTCGCTGTCTCCTGGAAGACAAAGAAACCCTTGGAGTTGCCTGAAAAGCAGCTGAGGATAGAAGAAGTGACCCTTCCTGAGGATGTGTGCGCAGTAGCCACTGACCCCTCTTCTGATGTGTCCACCGAAAGCCTCCTGTCTGACAGTGAGCCCACTGGGGAGGAGAAAGAGTATGAGGAAAGGGCAGAGCCAGGCAGCCCATCAGGGTCACCTGCCGTCGAGGAGAGACCCAGCGCCAAGACAGCGGACTGGATGGTGACCATGGAGACCGGCTTCAGGTGCATGGCTTGCTGCCGGGTCTTCCCCACCTTGGAGATCCTCCAACAGCACGTGAACTTCGGCGTCCTGGAGGGCTTCAGCTGCCGTGTCTTTCATCTCACCATGGCCAAGCTGATGGGCAATGTGGAATCCAGAGCACCCCCGAGGAAGAGGAGGAGGAGGAGGAGGAGGAGGAAGAGAAGCAAGAAGAAAAGGAGAATGAGCGAGAGCAGCCCACGGGGGAAGGCCCCAGCCCGAAGAGACCCCGCAGGTAGGGTCTTTTCTCTCTTTTGATTTCCACACAGCAACTGAGATTCATGGGACAGAAGTCCTGGAAGACGGTGTGGCCGTCCCTTGGAAGAGGTAAGGCTTGAGGCTGGCAGTCTTCTGAGCCTATGTCACGAGGGCCCAGAGGAGTCCAAGGGAAGGGGCCGCACACATGTGCTGGTTGACCTCATGGCTCTGCAGTTGCATCCGCTTGGGACACGCCCAGCACTACCAAAGGAACTGAGCTCTGTTGACTTAATCAAGAAGCTGGAGCCTTTTCCGAGGAGTTTTCTCAGGGTCTGCACGATGGACCTCAACTCTTAGAGGACGTACTGCCAGCAGCTCCTTCTCGGCAGAGAGAGCCAGGAGTGGTGTGAAGAGAGGACAGGGGCCCTTGCAGGACCACAACTTTGAGGTCTGAGAGCCTTGGGCCTGAGCCGAGGTCTCACCCTGACCACTGGACCTAGCCTTCTGTGACAAAGGGGAATATGAAAGAGAGTCACGTGGAAGTGAGGTCCCCCGAGATATGGAAATGTTCCAGAACCTTCGTTGCGTGGCAGTTGATCTGGAGCCAAGCTCACTGTGGTGTGTGTGGCTCTGAGCATTAAGGCAACGCTGGAGGGTAACCCTGACCAGCAGAGCTTGGAGTGCTTCTTGTCTCTTCCTGTTCTACCTCATTTGTTTTATCCCTTCCAGGGAGAAGAAAGGACCCTCGGGAGAGTAGCAGACAGAATGCCGTGGTCTGAAGGAGGATGAAGGGACCGGCACTCAGTCTAACATCATATGACAATAGAAACGTCCTATGCAATAAAGGGCATTTTCCAAACCTTTCCTGGAGGTTTTATTTAATTACATTGTTCTATCTATGCATCTATCTGTCATCTACATCTGTATCTTTCACGGTTTGTGAACAAGCTTTCACATAAGCACTAGAGACGTCCGCCAGCATTTTCCAGAAGAGGCCTGCAAATTGCTGGGGACTCCTCACAAACAGGGAATGGCCACAACCCCTGCCACACAGACTATGCGCGTGGCCCTCCTGACGTACTCCCACTCTCTCTCTGAATTTCCCGAGGTCTCAGATGAGGGTGCTGGCTGGAGGCAATGATCACGTGCAGGCTGACTCTTCTCCAGATTCTGATTCTCTTCCTGGGCCTATCGTCCTCAAGCACAGTCTCCATGTCCCTGGCCACACTGATCTCTCTCCTTCAGTCCTTCCCTCCCTCCCTCTCCTGCCTCCCAGTGCAGAGAATACTTTTTGACATTTGAGACGACATTTATCTTTTGTTCACAGAATTCTCACCTGTTCTACTGTGGCCTCCGTCGTGAACATTCCAAAGCTGAGAATTTTCTTTTTTTCTCCCTCATTTCTGCTGAGTCTTTACCTTCCTAATGCAGTGAACTCACAGTGCCTAGCTGACTGGATGGGGAAAAAAAAATCCAGGGAGCAAAGAGAAATAATAAAAGAATGTATCAGTTAATTTTTCATAGTGTTATCCAACTACATATTTTTAAAACTTTGGAATAATATTAGGAATCTTCTCTTTATAAAAAACTGAATTATTGGGCTTCCCTGGTGGAGCAGTGGTTAAGAATATGCCTGCGAATGCAGGGGACATGGGTTCGAGCCCTGGTCTGGGAAGATCCCACGTGCCACGGAGTAACTAAGCCCGCGCGCCACAACTACTGAGCCTGCGCTCTACAGCCCGTGTGCCACATCTACCGAGCCCACGTGCCACAACTACGGAAGCCTGCCTGCCTAGAGCCCATGCTCCGCAACAAGAGAAGCCACTGCAATGAGAAGCCCGTGCACCACAGCCAAGAGTAGCCCCCGCTCACTGCAACTAGAGAACGCCCGCTAGCAGCAACAAAGACCCAATGCAGCCCAAAATAAATTAATTAATTTTAAAATATTGAATTAGTTTCAAGGGTACAGTGTATAAAAGCACAGTAAAAGCCCCCCATTCGTAACCCCCCAACCCCACTCTCAAGATGGAATAGATATGCTGTGATACAATTTAGAGTCGTAGTACTACTCCTCCTCCCACCACATCCGAAATCCTCTGAGCCAGGTGCAGCAGCTTCCTTTCACAATGCTAGGACCCGCCACAAGACAGATGATAATCCCTTTGGACATTTCAAGGAGCGGCACCAAGGGAACAGTACCTGGGAAATGCCACTGACAGCTCAGAATATCCATGGCATCTCTAGAGCCTCGGCACTGCTCTCGCTCTGGGAATGAAGGTCCAAAAAGCACATCGGAGAATGTTCATAGTTGTAAACAAGCTCCACCTTTGAAACACAATCTACATAGAACCACATATACAAGCCTGCACAATGGATGAAGCCAAGGTCTCCTCCATGATTTCCCTTCTGACCACCTTATTGTCTCCTCAACCATAAAAGGTGAACTTGAAACTCAGGACCTTGCCTTGTCACCAGAAACATCCAAGCTTGGATCAGTCTTTCTAAGACCAGATACTTGCTCTCTGAACTATTAGAGACTTGTCACATACACAGAAGTAGAACAGGATTAGTTCTATCTACCTGGGGACCTGGAGTCTTTCACATTGCTCCTGTTCAAACTCTCAGAACAGCAAAACTTTACCTACAAAGGGTTCAAGCCATGACACTCCCAATTTCCACACACCTCCTCATCTCTTGTGAGTCACATGCAGCCAATTCCAGGAATTGGAAACATGGTTGTGAGGAGGAAACTGACTTTGGGGCTCCCCTTGGATATGGTCTTCCAGACTTACCAAAAGGCCATTAAGAGGAAGGTTTACCCCACCTCAGGGAAACCCGAGGCAGTACTTGCAGTCAAGGGCTGGCCATGGCTTCTGAGCTACATCCAAAAAGAATTTCATACTGTACCTCGATCTGCTGAAGCAATTTCTGACTGTCCGAGAGCCAGCATGTACCGCTCCTGAACTGCCTCCATTGTGGATCATCAGTAGGGCTGGCAGATTTAGTAAATAAAAATACAGGATACCCAGTTAAACTTGAACTTCACATGAATAATAAGTCATTATTTTTACTATAAGTAGATCCTATGTACTATTTGGGGCATACTTATCTTCAAAATGTACTCGTTGTTTTTCTGACATTCATATTTAACTAAACAGCCTATATTTTATCTGTCAACCCTACTCAGCAGAAATGATGGAGGCTTATAGAGATCCAGGAGACGCCTCAGCGCCTCCTCAGCTTTTATTTCTATGTCCTGGACAGCGAGCACGAACCTTCCACTCCCAGGCATTGGCTAGAATGGAGGATATTCTCTGTTTTAGAGCTTTTTCTACTTGTCATTGTTATTACCTTCCTTATTTTAAAGAGAGGTTTATTTTTTTCCAAACTTAATAGCTCATCCAAAAGTATTTCAAAGTTCATTAGACAAGGGAAAAACAACATGGTTCTGAAAAGTGAAGGAAACCGCCTGGTGTTTAGTAAAGAAGTCGTAGGGAGATTGAAAAAGCCAAACTTAATAAGCAAATCTCTCCAAGGGTATTTTCAGAGCTTGATACCCTCCCACACCCTGAAAATATTATTACATCAAGAATGTAGAACTGCTAACCAAATGTAAGGCTCCCATATGATTCTATCAAACTCAGGATGCTTCTTTACTAAGCAGTGAGCACACTTGCTGCCCCAGGGACCTTGGCAGTTGCAACATAGGGCTCTTCCCTTTGGGATGGAAACAGCAAGTTTTCCTGTGGTCTACACGCTGGCCCCAAAAATACTACACTCCCAATACTTGTCAACTTTACGTATTTTTCTACATAGCTCCATTTTTCTGTTACTATTTGGACTACATCCTAGACTTGACGTTACATAAATTGCATTCAAGAAGCTATTTTTAAAAGTCGGTAGGAAACCTTCAATCTATAGCTTGCAGTCCCTGGCTTACTTTCATCCAGGTGCATAAGGGTTTTCAAAAGTAGTCAGGTTAGTTACCCCGTATCACAGCCCCACGCTTGTGTCACAGATGTAAAAATGGAACAGGATATTTAAGGTTTTAGTTGCCAACTCATCAAGCCTCCCAGACAGAGGCAATAGAGCAAAATGATTACAGAGGCATGGATTTTGATTTGCTCCAGTGTCTTGGGCAAGTCACTTGGCCTCTGTATTTATTTGTACTTATCTGCACTTATCTGGCACCTGGGGGTTATAACTGTACCTGGTCCATGGGTACGTTGTACAAAAGATCTCTAAAGTAGTTACAAGAAACCGACACAGAGTAAGCACTCCACAGACATTGGCTATTACCTATTGGAAATATTTCTCCATGAAACAGATTACTTTATCAGTGGATGACTCGGTGGGAGACAGTGAATCACAGAATCACAGCATGTTGAAAGTGACCTAGTTCACACTCTTGTGTGAGAAAAAGAAAAGTGTGCATGTGTAGAAAATGTCTGAAACTTTACCTAACAAATAGTTCATCATGTTAACTTTGAGGATTAGAATAAATCAGGAAAGGAGTAGAGTGTACTTCAATTTCTATATCATTTGTGTGTCTACACTGAGACTCTGAATACACTGGACGTGCAATTTTATTTAATGTGGCGGGATAAAGGTTTTCAAGTTTTCCTGATCCATCCGTATTATTAGCTCAGAATTGCTGGCATTTCTTGCCATCTTCGGATCTACACCCATTTGAGTCAGTGGGCCATTCTGGACGGAGGAGATAATAGAGCAGAAGTGAAGTGAGAGAAAAGGTGAGACAAGATTTTCTCTTTTCTCTTCAAAGAGGAAAGGTCTTTGGAATGGGAACAACTCACAACCAAACTCTGGGGAAAGGATGTGATGGAAAATGAGACAAACATCCTACCCCTGTGATGAGAAGGATTCCCTGGGCTGGATGGAGGGAGGTCACAGGTGGCTGGACGAGGAAACCAACTAGCGAGAAACACACACAAGTGCACAGCAAACACCCTGAGGCCACTCAGCCTGACTCCATACAAACATGTGTCCAGCAGCCAGCCCTTCACCTGTGGCTCCCCAGCAAGACAGGTACCTCGGGGGTGCCAACTCATTCTGAGTCCATTATGCCTGGCCATTCGTAAACCGCTGTCTAACGTGTGAGGAATAAACTCTAAATGTTTATGAGGAAATTGGGGAAGGAGATTGAAAGGTTACTTAAACGGAAAAAAAAAGAAGTTCAGGAAGGCAGGATGGTAGAGAGACAAGAAAAAGACCTTAAAAGATAGAAAGGATTTGCCAAAGGAGAGAAGGAAAAAGAAATGATTCCGAATGGGTTAACCTGCAGCTAGGAAGTTAAGGAAGATTACTGATGTGTGAAGACTATGGAATAAAGTGAATAAAATTTATCAGAAGTTGCTGAGAATATGGTAAGAAGCATGATTATCACATTATGAATTGGCTGCAATGGCATTCTAGGGGGACACTAGGAAGGGGAAGCAAATGTTCATGAGATGACAGCAGCAGGTGGAAAGTTGTTTCAGGGGAAGATCCGTCTTGCAGAGGGTGTATCAGAGGAGGGCAAGTGTGAGCAAGCAAGGAAATACTAAGTGTATACGGCTCCTTCACTGAGTGCACCCAGCCCCGTGGTCAGCCTTGAGAACAAGCAGGACTTCAGGTACTGGAGCTACATTTCATTCATCAAGACTTGAGAAGACACCCTTAACTCAGGTCTTCTCTTCAAACTCCATCTTCCCTTCTTGACCTTCATTTGGCCTCTTCCCTTACCCACAAGCTGTGGACTGAGGCCACAGAGCAAGATGGGTCACTAGTGTCCTCCATCCCCGAGCGACTGTGGTTCACATCACTGGAGCACCAAAGGCAATAACCAAGTCACAGACACAAGAGTGTATGAAGAAGAAGAGATTCTGATAAGGCTTTCTGTGACAGTGTGGGCCAAGTCGGCTCTATATGGCTGGTATCACCTGAATTAGGAGCAGCCTTAGGGGAGAAGTTCTCAGAAGGCAGAGCCTGGCTCTCTAGAGGCTCTGCGTGCTCACAGCCCACTCCAAGACCTCAGTCACAGCTTTGGCCCCCAATATCTCTCCCTCTACCTACTCACAGTTTTTGAAGTCTTCTTTCCTCCACATTTCTCTTGAGAGGTGGAGCAGGAAGATGAGCTTCAGGCCAGCTCAGACTCCCCTGGGATCCCAGCAGGATGCCTATCATTAACCTCCCACCTTCTAGGAAGCTCCTGAGATCTCCACATTTGGGGGAGTTTTCATTTCCGCTGTGCTTCAAATGGCTGGCTGGAGATGGCCTGTTGGAAGGTGGCTAAAAGCAAGTAGCAATCCTTCGGGCAGCCTGGCCCTTCTCGACTGTCAGACATCTTCAGGGATATTCTAGGAAACGTTGTTTGTTCTAGAGAAGGGAGGGAAACAATCCAATTGTCCAATAATGCTTGAATGGAAAATAAATGATGCTATACGCATGTGATGAAATAATAGCAAACGGTCAAAAATCAAAGACCTAGATCTATATGGATTCACGTGGAGAAATCTTGAAAACGTAATATTGATCGAAAGAAAAGAAGATCAAGAACGTTAGATTGTGATAACAGGTATGTAAGTATTGAAATATTTAAATCAATTCAACATATTGCTTCTATATATATAGATGCAAGAAAATAAACTTGATCCAAAGAACACATTATTTACATTTAATATGCTCATTTATCTACGAGACCCAAAAGAACCCACAGATAAACTAGCAGGAACTAATAAGACGGTTCAACAAGGCACACACATACAAGATCAATAAATGTTAAAAATCAATCAGGCTCCTCTACACTGGCGATAACAAATTAGAAACTGTAAAAGAAAATAAGGAAAAAATAAGATCTAAAAATAGTCACAAGAGCTATATAAATTATTTAGAGCTAAGCATACGTAGAAGGAAATAGAACTAACAAACTGAGTACGACCAGTGAAACTCCGCCCAACCCAAGGTTAGGAAAAGACTGTTGTTACTTTATGAGAACAGACCCTCTTCTTAAGGAGCAGATCAGTAAGTGAGAGTGAATCAAAGAAACACAGCATTTGAAAAGTCAGCTAGTCCAAGCCTCTTGATTGCACATACAGAAGCTGAAGCCCAGATAGGTTGAGTTACTTGGTAAAGGGCCCAATGTCCTGACTCAAGGACTAACATTTTTCACTCATTCGTAAGACACAATCAAATTCAGTACCTTGGAAAGAGATGGGAAAAAAATGAAGAAATCAATTATATAGTTCTTCATCTTTAAGTACAGAAATAGCCGTGACAAAATTACATGTATGGAGGGAAAATTGCAGTGCAGAGTTTAAAATGTCAACAATCCACAGGGAAACTGGAGACCATTTAAAATATTCAGATTAAATCTCTCTAGAAAAGACATTAAAAGATCTCCAGAAGAAGTAAAGCTGTCACTGTTTGCTGATGACATGATACTATACATAGAGAATCCTAAAGATGCTACCAGAAAACTACTAGAGCTAATCAATGAATTTGGTAAAGTAGCAGGATACAAAATTAATGCACAGAAATCTCTGGCATTCCTGTACACTAATGATGAAAAATCTGAAAATGAAATCAAGAAAACACTCCCATTTACCATTGCAACAAAAACAATAAACTATCTAGGAATAAACCTACCTAAGGAGACAAAAGACCTGTATGCAGAGAATTATAAGACACTGATGAAAGAAATTAAAGATGATACAAATAGATGGAGAGATATACCATGCTCCTGGATTGGAAGAATCAATATTGTGAAAACGACTCTACTACCCAAAGCAATCTACAGATTCAATGCAATCCCTATCAAACTACCACTGGCATTTTCCACAGAACTAGAACAAAAAATTTCAACATTTGTTTGGAGAAACAAAAGACCCCGAATAGCCAAAGCAATCTTGAGAACGAAAAACGGAGCTGGAGGAATCAGGCTCCCTGACTTCAGACTATACTACAAAGCTACAGTAATCAAGACAGTGTGGTACTGGCACAAAAACAGAAAGATAGATCAATGGAACAGGATAGAAAGCCCAGAGATAAACCCACGCACATATGGTCAACTTATCTTTGATAAAGGAGGCAGGAATGTACAGTGGAGAAAGGACAGCCTCTTCAATAAGTGGTGCTGGGAAAACTGGACAGGGACATGTAAAAGTATGAGATTACATCATTCCCTAACACCATACACAAAAATAAGCTCAAAATGGATTAAAGACCTAAATGTAAGGCCAGAAACTATCAAACTCTTAGAGGAAAACATAGGCAGAACACTCTATGACATAAATCACAGCAAGATCCTTTTGGACCCACCTCCTAGAGAAATGGAAATAAAAACAAAGATAAACAAATGGGACCCAAAGAAACTTCAAAGCTTTTGCACAGCAAAGGAAACCATAAACAAGACCAAAAGACAACCCTCAGAATGGGAGAAAATATTTGCAAATGAAGCAACTGACAAAGGATTAATCTCCAAAATTTATAAACAGCTCATGCAGCTCAATAGCTAAAAAACAAACAACCCAATCCAAAAATGGGCAGAAGACTTAAATAGGCATTTCTCCAAAGAAGATATACAGACTACCAACAAACACATGAAAGAATGTTCAACATCATTAATCATTAGAGAAATGCAAATCAAAACTACAATGAGATACCATCTCACACCAGTCAGAATGGCCATCATCAAGAAATCTAGAAACAATAAATACTGGAGAGGGTGTGGAGAAAAGGGAACACTCTTGCACTGCTGGTGGGAATGTGAATTGGTACAGCCACTGTGGAGAACAGTATGGAGGTTCCTTAAAAAACTACAAATAGAACTACCATATGATCCAGCAATCCCACTACTAGGCATATACCCTGAGAAAACCATAATTCAAAAAGAGACATGGACCAAAATGTTCATTGCAGCTCTATTCACAATAGCCCGGAGCTGGAAACAACCTAAGTGTCCATCATCGGATGAATGGATAAAGAAGATGTGGCACATATATACAATGGAATATTACTCAGCCATAAAAAGAAATGAAACTGAGCTATTTGTAATGAGGTGGATAGACCTAGAGTCTGCCATACAGAGTGAAGTTAAGTCAGAAAGAGAAAGACAAATACCGTATGCTAACACATATATATGGAATTTAAAAAAAAGTCATGAAGAACCTAGGGGTAAAACGGGAATACAGACACAGACCTACTTGAGAATGGACTTGAGGATATGGGGAGGGGGAAGGGTAAGCTGTGACAAAACGAAAGAGAGGCATGGACATATATACACTACCAAACGTAAGGTAGATAGATAGTGGGAAGCAGCCGCAGAGCACAGGGAGATCAGCTCGGTGCTTTGTGACCACCTGGAGGGGTGGGATGGGGAGGGTGGGAGGGAGGGAGATGCATGAGGGAAGGGATGTGGGAACAGATGTATATGTATGACTGATTCACTTTGTTATAAAGCAGAAACTAAAAATAAAAAAGATCTCCAATCAAACTGTTCATTTTATAATAGACATGGTATGATACAATTTATAATAGATATGGTATGAACCTTTCCCTTTCACGGGAAAGGTTCGGCTGGGAAAAAGGAATTGTTCTTGAAAATGGGGCCTGTGCTATTGCAGACACTGTGCTCAACCTAGGTCCACCGAATGCTCTGATGTCATCACTGAGGTCACAGAATTCCGCTGTGCGCCTGGCAACCTTGCAAACATAACAGCCCTGGTGAGCACTAGGCAGTACTGCTGGTTCACTCAGTGGTACAAGTTTTTCAGCCATTTAGGAGACTTGACTATTTTTATTTGTACTGAATCATTTCAACGGATTGCCCAAGAGCCAACAAGGGCCAACCTGTAGGGAAGAGGAGGAGTTGGACATCTCTTGAGGCATCTTCTAAGGGAGACTTCTAGTTGGTACGATGGAACGGCGACAAAAGAGGAAACATCTGGAAAATGAAGAGTCCCAGGAAACTGCCGAGAACAGAGGAGGTATGTGGGGGGCAACTTGTCTGGGGCACATGGGTTTCTGCCAAACTGAACCTTCTCTAGGAAGCGGGGGACTGAGAACGTGTCACCTGTGAAGCAGGGAGCGAGAGACCTTGTCTCACTGATGCTGCCGTATCCATCCGGAGGGTCCCTGTGGTGTGAGATGGCACAGAACGGCCAGATGGCCCCTGGGAGATGGGAGGTCAGCTCCGATGGTCTGAGGACTCTCTCCTGGGGCAGCCGGGCCTGGAGCTTTGTCGGACTCACAGCAGGCTGCATCCTGCTTGCACAGACCTAGAGGTGCAGCTTTTCTCAGTCCCCGATTTCTCTCTTATTCTCTTGGATCTTTCCCTGGGGTCAAGAGGTGGGGATGTGAAGGATGCAAGGATGCTGAGAGAGACCCAGGAGTTGCTTGGCCTCTTTTACCAAAGTGGAAAGAGAAGCCCCATGAGTTGAAGGCCCTGTTGAAAAATATCTTGACAAGTGGAATGCACTTCGGAAGAAGATTGTTTGTCTAGGGATGGTGTCATATTGAAAGCAAGGAGGTTTTATTCCTTCAACAGGAAGAATTTCCCAAAGGAGATCAAGGGAAGGGAAGGGTTTTCCAGAGACTGAGACCGCGTGGGCGGGGGTGAGAAATGGCCTCAGGGTCCTGCAGGGAGCTCTGAGAGCCACGGGCCACGGGGTGCCTGCGTGCATTAAATGTAGGCGAGTAGCTTGCCCTGGGAGAGGGGTGGTCACCCCAGAGCTCCAGCTAGAGGCCTCTGCCCCACATTAGAGCCCAGTAGCTCCTACCAGGCCCAGGGCCCTGGAGACTGTAGGATGGGCCCTGGGAATGGAGCTCTAGACAGCAGGCAGATTTTCAGGCAGTGGCTGGGACAGGCTGGGGAAGGCAATGACTGCCCCTGACCATTCAGAATATTTTGCTCTATGTTCCTCTGTGTGTGTGGGTGTGTGAATGTGTGTGTGTGTGTGTGTGTGTGTGTGAGTGTGTGTCTGTGTGTTTGTGGTATTGCAGAGAAGAGCGGGATGAATGGGGGTAGAGTGCTTACCAGATAGAAAGTCTGCGTGGTAAAGTTCTTGTCACCCTGCCTGGACCTGGCTGACACTCGGTGTACGTAAGAGTGTATACAGAATTCTTGTTAGGGGTGTTTTATGAGACAGTAACTCATACACCCATGTACACTCTGATACAGCAAAAATATCACACACCCCACATATAACTTCCTTATTAAACCACACACAGCACATGGAGGTATATACACGCATCCCTCTTGTACTACGTTCTCATACAACCCACCTGTATCACAATCCTTTCCTCCAACACCAAACGCTGGAGATGAGATATGTATATAGACACACACACTATCTATATATGACACACACACACACACACACACTATATATATATGTATCTCAACTCTCGCACAAACACAGCTAACTTCAGCCATCTCTAAATACCTCTATAAAAACCAGTCACGTGTCATACACACCACACTTATAACACATTCTTGAGTAATGCCAGACCCGCTTTGTACCAACCACAGTAAACCACAGTCTCACTAACCCATGTCAGGGTTGCCAGAGAAAATATGGGCTATCCAGTTCAATTTGAATTCCAGATAAACAACAAGTAATGTTTCAGTATCAGGATGTCCCAAATATTGTATGGGCCATACTTACACTCAAAATAAGTCAGACCAAATACTGCATGGGAATACTTACACTAAAAAATTATTCTGGGTTTATCTGAAACTGAAATTTAACTGGGTGCCCTGTATTTTTGTTCGCTAAGTCTGGCAACCCTTATAAACCTACCACCAGCTGATGTATTATATATTTACTGTAGTTTTGTTTAGTGTGTGTCTTCCCCTACTAGAATGTGCAGCATTACCAGAGACTACAACAATGGAAGAGTGCCAGATACACAGGACTAGCTGCTCACTGAATCTTGGTGAATGAATGAATCAACACACACCATAAATACAAGCCACACCGTGTAATGAGGAAAAGTTACATGTCCCAGAATTCCTGACTTGTGAACAGAAACCATGCACACAAAGGCCACAGACACAGATAGACACATCTGCACTGTGCTCCCCACGCCAACCCCACACTCACCACAGACATAACTGATACACATCACTCACTCTTCCCACACACTCACAGTCACCACCGACGCCTACATTACCAACAAGACAGTGAGAGAATAAGTATTGATTGGAATTAAATCCTGGAGTATCCACTGGGAACCACACTCTCAACTGTGTGTATTCACTGCACCTGACACGTGTCACACACTCAGTAAATATTTGTGGACAGAGGACTGATGAACCCACCCTGAGCCTTTCATTCCTCCCTCAGGAATCTCGAAGTCACAAGAGGATCCCCCTCGGCTTGGATCCACTGTGGTGGCCCAAGGCTGCAGCCCAGGGGCAGGGGAGGTCTCCTCTGCCTCTAAATACTTCTTCTGTACTTCTACTCCACGCAAGCTCATCTACGCTGGTAAGGGCGCGGGGCTCCTCGGGTGAGGGGGTGCTTGGCTGTGAGGCAGGAGGCACACAGATCCCACGGAGGCTGAGAGGAAATCCAGGGTCATCAGAGGTGATGAGGGCTCTGTGGAAGAGCCTGGGCAGGATGGCTGAGCTGTTACGAGGGCGTGGGTGCCAGCTGAGTGTGGGGGTGTGTGTGTGTGTGAATACTGCTACTACCATGGTGGGGAAGTCAAGGAGCAGGGGCCGGAAAGGTCTGGGCTTGAGGTGGAGGGAAGAGGGACCAGATTAAGCATCTTCAGAGGAAAATGTAGGCTTTGTCTTTGCCTTTGCTTCCAGAGAAGGACAGAGTTCTGCATCATAGACCTCCAGGCTCAGAGCAGGACCATCCAGCTCAGGTCCACACAGCTCACACATACATGCGCCCTCCAGGCACAGCCCTTCTCAGTGCACACATAAACCCCAAGCACGTGATCCACAATGCTCCTCTCCTGCACCACAGCCCCATTCCACAAGGAATGCACCACCGATATTCCCAAACTCACACTCCTCGTCGTATACGCATCCAGCCGCATCCCTCCCATACCACAGCCCTCACCACCATACTCCACACCCCTGTATACAGACACCGCTCCAGTATCCCCCCCACGCACACGAAAAGCCCACAGATGACACCAGATACACCACTCCGTCCTACGGCCAACAGACACCAAGCTCACGACATAGCCATGTCGTGCAAATGTCCCTCTCTCGTCTACCACACCTGCTCCCTCAGCTTCCGGCATGGCCCATGCATGTTATTATGTTTTTAATTTCCTTTTTCAGGAATCCGGAGGTTTCATCGAGACACTGCCCAGCCTAGACCACCCCTAGCCCAGGATCAGGAAGAAGGAGAGACCGCTTCCCCATCATACTGTGTCTCCTCCTCACCCTCTTCACCCTGTAAGAACTATCTGCACCCAGACAAAGAGGAAAGGGGCATGAAAATATACTACATGCAGGTACAAGTCAACAAGGGTGTCGCTGTCTCCTGGAAGACAAAGAAACCCTTGGAGTTGCCTGAAAAGCAGCTGAGGATAGAAGAAGTGACCCTTCCTGAGGATGTGTGCGCAGTAGCCACTGACCCCTCTTCTGATGTGTCCACCGAAAGCCTCCTGTCTGACAGTGAGCCCACTGGGGAGGAGAAAGAGTATGAGGAAAGGGCAGAGCCAGGCAGCCCATCAGGGTCACCTGCCGTCGAGGAGAGACCCAGCGCCAAGACAGCGGACTGGATGGTGACCATGGAGACCGGCTTCAGGTGCATGGCTTGCTGCCGGGTCTTCCCCACCTTGGAGATCCTCCAACAGCACGTGAACTTCGGCGTCCTGGAGGGCTTCAGCTGCCGTGTCTTTCATCTCACCATGGCCAAGCTGATGGGCAATGTGGAATCCAGAGCACCCCCGAGGAAGAGGAGGAGGAGGAGGAGGAGGAGGAAGAGAAGCAAGAAGAAAAGGAGAATGAGGGAGAGCAGCCCACGGGGGAAGGCCCCAGCCCGAAGAGACCCCGCAGGTAGGGTCTTTTCTCTCTTTTGATTTCCACACAGCAACTGAGATTCATGGGACAGAAGTCCTGGAAGACGGTGTGGCCGTCCCTTGGAAGAGGTAAGGCTTGAGGCTGGCAGTCTTCTGAGCCTATGTCACGAGGGCCCAGAGGAGTCCAAGGGGCCGCACACATGTGCTGGTTGACCTCATGGCTCTGCAGTTGCATCCGCTTGGGACACGCCCAGCACTACCAAAGGAACTGAGCTCTGTTGACTTAATCAAGAAGGTGGAGCCTTTTCCTAGGAGTTTTCTCAGGGTCTGCACGATGGACCTCAACTCTTAGAGGACGTACTGCCAGCAGCTCCTTCTCGGCAGAGAGAGCCAGGTGTGGTGTGAAGAGAGGACAGGGGCCCTTGCAGGACCACAACTTTGAGGTCTGAGAGCCTTGGGCCTGAGCCGAGGTCTCACCCTGACCACTGGACCTAGCCTTCTGTGACAAAGGGGAATATGAAAGAGAGTCACGTGGAAGTGAGGTCCCCCGAGATATGGAAATGTTCCAGAACCTTCGTTGCGTGGCAGTTGATCTGGAGCCAAGCTCACTGTGGTGTGTGTGGCTCTGAGCATTAAGGCAACGCTGGAGGGTAACCCTGACCAGCAGAGCTTGGAGTGCTTCTTGTCTCTTCCTGTTCTACCTCATTTGTTTTATCCCTTCCAGGGAGAAGAAAGGACCCTCGGGAGAGTAGCAGACAGAATGCCGTGGTCTGAAGGAGGATGAAGGGACCGGCACTCAGTCTAACATCATATGACAATAGAAACGTCCTATGCAATAAAGGGCATTTTCCAAACCTTTCCTGGAGGTTTTATTTAATTACATTGTTCTATCTATGCATCTATCTGTCATCTACATCTGTATCTTTCACGGTTTGTGAACAAGCTTTCACATAAGCACTAGAGACGTCCGCCAGCATTTTCCAGAAGAGGCCTGCAAATTGCTGGGGACTCCTCACAAATAGGGAATGGCCACAACCCCTGCCACACAGACTATGCGCGTGGCCCTCCTGACGTACTCCCACTCTCTCTCTGAATTTCCCGAGGTCTCAGATGAGGGTGCTGGCTGGAGGCAATGATCACGTGCAGGCTGACTCTTCTCCAGATTCTGATTCTCTTCCTGGGCCTATCGTCCTCAAGCACAGTCTCCATGTCCCTGGCCACACTGATCTCTCTCCTTCAGTCCTTCCCTCCCTCCCTCTCCTGCCTCCCAGTGCAGAGAATACTTTTTGACATTTGAGACGACATTTATCTTTTGTTCACAGAATTCTCACCTGTTCTACTGTGGCCTCCGTCGTGAACATTCCAAAGCTGAGAATTTTCTTTTTTTCTCCCTCATTTCTGCTGAGTCTTTACCTTCCTAATGCAGTGAACTCACAGTGCCTAGCTGACTGGATGGGGAAAAAAATCCAGGGAGCAAAGAGAAATAATAAAAGAATGTATCAGCTAATTTTTCATAGTGTTATCCAACTACATATTTTTAAAACTTTGGAATAATATTAGGAATCTTCTCTTTATAAAAAACTGAATTATTGGGCTTCCCTGGTGGAGCAGTGGTTAAGAATATGCCTGCGAATGCAGGGGACATGGGTTCGAGCCCTGGTCTGGGAAGATCCCACGTGCCACGGAGTAACTAAGCCCGCGCGCCACAACTACTGAGCCTGCGCTCTACAGCCCGTGTGCCACATCTACCGAGCCCACGTGCCACAACTACGGAAGCCTGCCTGCCTAGAGCCCATGCTCCGCAACAAGAGAAGCCACTGCAATGAGAAGCCCGTGCACCACAGCCAAGAGTAGCCCCCGCTCACTGCAACTAGAGAACGCCCGCTAGCAGCAACAAAGACCCAATGCAGCCCAAAATAAATTAATTAATTTTAAAATATTGAATTAGTTTCAAGGGTACAGTGTATAAAAGCACAGTAAAAGCCCCCCATTCGTAACCCCCCAACCCCACTCTCAAGATGGAATAGATATGCTGTGATACAATTTAGAGTCGTAGTACTCCTCCTCCTCCCACCACATCCGAAATCCTCTGAGCCAGGTGCAGCAGCTTCCTTTCACAATGCTAGGACCCGCCACAAGACAGATGATAATCCCTTTGGACATTTCAAGGAGCGGCACCAAGGGAACAGTACCTGGGAAATGCCACTGACAGCTCAGAATATCCATGGCATCTCTAGAGCCTCGGCACTGCTCTCGCTCTGGGAATGAAGGTCCAAAAAGCACATCGGAGAATGTTCATAGTTGTAAACAAGCTCCACCTTTGAAACACAATCTACATAGAACCACATATACAAGCCTGCACAATGGATGAAGCCAAGGTCTCCTCCATGATTTCCCTTCTGACCACCTTATTGTCTCCTCAACCATAAAAGGTGAACTTGAAACTCAGGACCTTGCCTTGTCACCAGAAACATCCAAGCTTGGATCAGTCTTTCTAAGACCAGATACTTGCTCTCTGAACTATTAGAGACTTGTCACATACACAGAAGTAGAACAGGATTAGTTCTATCTACCTGGGGACCTGGAGTCTTTCACATTGCTCCTGTTCAAACTCTCAGAACAGCAAAACTTTACCTACAAAGGGTTCAAGCCATGACACTCCCAATTTCCACACACCTCCTCATCTCTTGTGAGTCACATGCAGCCAATTCCAGGAATTGGAAACATGGTTGTGAGGAGGAAACTGACTTTGGGGCTCCCCTTGGATATGGTCTTCCAGACTTACCAAAAGGCCATTAAGAGGAAGGTTTACCCCACCTCAGGGAAACCCGAGGCAGTACTTGCAGTCAAGGGCTGGCCATGGCTTCTGAGCTACATCCAAAAAGAATTTCATACTGTACCTCGATCTGCTGAAGCAATTTCTGACTGTCCGAGAGCCAGCATGTACCGCTCCTGAACTGCCTCCATTGTGGATCATCAGTAGGGCTGGCAGATTTAGTAAATAAAAATACAGGATACCCAGTTAAACTTGAACTTCACATGAATAATAAGTCATTATTTTTACTATAAGTAGATCCTATGTACTATTTGGGGCATACTTATCTTCAAAATGTACTCGTTGTTTTTCTGACATTCATATTTAACTAAACAGCCTATATTTTATCTGTCAACCCTACTCAGCAGAAATGATGGAGGCTTATAGAGATCCAGGAGACGCCTCAGCGCCTCCTCAGCTTTTATTTCTACCTCCTGGACAGCGAGCACGAACCTTC
Source organism: Mesoplodon mirus (assembly GCF_964341445.2). NCBI lineage: Eukaryota > Metazoa > Chordata > Mammalia > Artiodactyla > Ziphiidae > Mesoplodon > Mesoplodon mirus. Next base: position 59,954 of record NW_028295302.1, read on the forward strand.
CACTCCCAGGCATTGGCTAGAATGGAGGATATTCTCTGTTTTAGAGCTTTTTCTACTTGTCATTGTTATTACCTTCCTTATTTTAAAGAGAGGTTTATTTTTTTCCAAACTTAATAGCTCATCCAAAAGTATTTCAAAGTTCATTAGACAAGGGAAAAACAACATGGTTCTGAAAAGTGAAGGAAACCGCCTGGTGTTTAGTAAAGAAGTCGTAGGGAGATTGAAAAAGCCAAACTTAATAAGCAAATCTCTCCAAGGGTATTTTCAGAGCTTGATACCCTCCCACACCCTGAAAATATTGTTACATCAAGAATGTAGAACTGCTAACCAAATGTAAGGCTCCCATATGATTCTATCAAACTCAGGATGCTTCTTTACTAAGCAGTGAGCACACTTGCTGCCCCAGGGACCTTGGCAGTTGCAACATAGGGCTCTTCCCTTTGGGATGGAAACAGCAAGTTTTCCTGTGGTCTACACGCTGGCCCCAAAAATACTACACTCCCAATACTTGTCAACTTTTAAGTATTTTTCTACATAGCTCCATTTTTCTGTTACTATTTGGACTACATCCTAGACTTGACGTTACATAAATTGCATTCAAGAAGCTATTTTTAAAAGTCGGTAGGAAACCTTCAATCTATAGCTTGCAGTCCCTGGCTTACTTTCATCCAGGTGCATAAGGGTTTTCAAAAGTAGTCAGGTTAGTTACCCCGTATCACAGCCCCACGCTTGTGTCACAGATGTAAAAATGGAACAGGATATTTAAGGTTTTAGTTGCCAACTCATCAAGCCTCCCAGACAGAGGCAATAGAGCAAAATGATTACAGAGGCATGGATTTTGATTTGCTCCAGTGTCTTGGGCAAGTCACTTGGCCTCTGTATTTATTTGTACTTATCTGCACTTATCTGGCACCTGGGGGTTATAACTGTACCTGGTCCATGGGTACGTTGTACAAAAGATCTCTAAAGTAGTTACAAGAAACCGACACAGAGTAAGCACTCCACAGACATTGGCTATTACCTATTGGAAATATTTCTCCATGAAACAGATTACTTTATCAGTGGATGACTCGGTGGGAGACAGTGAATCACAGAATCACAGCATGTTGAAAGTGACCTAGTTCACACTCTTGTGTGAGAAAAAGAAAAGTGTGCATGTGTAGAAAATGTCTGAAACTTTACCTAACAAATAGTTCATCATGTTAACTTTGAGGATTAGAATAAATCAGGAAAGGAGTAGAGTGTACTTCAATTTCTATATCATTTGTGTGTCTACACTGAGACTCTGAATACACTGGACGTGCAATTTTATTTAATGTGGCGGGATAAAGGTTTTCAAGTTTTCCTGATCCATCCGTATTATTAGCTCAGAATTGCTGGCATTTCTTGCCATCTTCGGATCTACACCCATTTGAGTCAGTGGGCCATTCTGGACGGAGGAGATAATAGAGCAGAAGTGAAGTGAGAGAAAAGGTGAGACAAGATTTTCTCTTTTCTCTTCAAAGAGGAAAGGTCTTTGGAATGGGAACAACTCACAACCAAACTCTGGGGAAAGGATGTGATGGAAAATGAGACAAACATCCTACCCCTGTGATGAGAAGGATTCCCTGGGCTGGATGGAGGGAGGTCACAGGTGGCTGGACGAGGAAACCAACTAGCGAGAAACACACACAAGTGCACAGCAAACACCCTGAGGCCACTCAGCCTGACTCCATACAAACATGTGTCCAGCAGCCAGCCCTTCACCTGTGGCTCCCCAGCAAGACAGGTACCTCGGGGGTGCCAACTCATTCTGAGTCCATTATGCCTGGCCATTCGTAAACCGCTGTCTAACGTGTGAGGAATAAACTCTAAATGTTTATGAGGAAATTGGGGAAGGAGATTGAAAGGTTACTTAAACGGAAAAAAAAAGAAGTTCAGGAAGGCAGGATGGTAGAGAGACAAGAAAAAGACCTTAAAAGATAGAAAGGATTTGCCAAAGGAGAGAAGGAAAAAGAAATGATTCCGAATGGGTTAACCTGCAGCTAGGAAGTTAAGGAAGATTACTGATGTGTGAAGACTATGGAATAAAGTGAATAAAATTTATCAGAAGTTGCTGAGAATATGGTAAGAAGCATGATTATCACATTATGCATTGGCTGCAATGGCATTCTAGGGGGACACTAGGAAGGGGAAGCAAATGTTCATGAGATGACAGCAGCAGGTGGAAAGTTGTTTCAGGGGAAGATCCGTCTTGCAGAGGGTGTATCAGAGGAGGGCAAGTGTGAGCAAGCAAGGAAATACTAAGTGTATACGGCTCCTTCACTGAGTGCACCCAGCCCCGTGGTCAGCCTTGAGAACAAGCAGGACTTCAGGTACTGGATCTACATGTCATTCATCAAGACTTGAGAAGACACCCTTAACTCAGGTCTTCTCTTCAAACTCCATCTTCCCTTCTTGACCTTCATTTGGCCTCTTCCCTTACCCGCAAGCTGTGGACTGAGGCCACAGAGCAAGATGGGTCACTAGTGTCCTCCATCCCCGAGCGACTGTGGTTCACATCACTGGAGCACCAAAGGCAATAACCAAGTCACAGACACAAGAGTGTATGAAGAAGAAGAGATTCTGATAAGGCTTTCTGTGACAGTGTGGGCCAAGTCGGCTCTATATGGCTGGTATCACCTGAATTAGGAGCAGCCTTAGGGGAGAAGTTCTCAGAAGGCAGAGCCTGGCTCTCTAGAGGCTCTGCGTGCTCACAGCCCACTCCAAGACCTCAGTCACAGCTTTGGCCCCCAATATCTCTCCCTCTACCTACTCACAGTTTTTGAAGTCTTCTTTCCTCCACATTTCTCTTGAGAGGTGGAGCAGGAAGATGAGCTTCAGGCCAGCTCAGACTCCCCTGGGATCCCAGCAGGATGCCTATCATTAACCTCCCACCTTCTAGGAAGCTCCTGAGATCTCCACATTTGGGGGAGTTTTCATTTCCGCTGTGCTTCAAATGGCTGGCTGGAGATGGCCTGTTGGAAGGTGGCTAAAAGCAAGTAGCAATCCTTCGGGCAGCCTGGCCCTTCTCGACTGTCAGACATCTTCAGGGATATTCTAGGAAACGTTGTTTGTTCTAGAGAAGGGAGAGAAACAATCCAATTGTCCAATAATGCTTGAATGGAAAATAAATGATGCTATACGCATGTGATGAAATAATAGCAAACGGTCAAAAATCAAAGACCTAGATCTATATGGATTCACGTGGAGAAATCTTGAAAACGTAATATTGATCGAAAGAAAAGAAGATCAAGAACGTTAGATTGTGATAACAGGTATGTAAGTATTGAAATATTTAAATCAATTCAACATATTGCTTCTATATATATAGATGCAAGAAAATAAACTTGATCCAAAGAACACATTATTTACATTTAATATGCTCATTTATCTACGAGACCCAAAAGAACCCACAGATAAACTAGCAGGAACTAATAAGACGGTTCAACAAGGCACACACATACAAGATCAATAAATGTTAAAAATCAATCAGGCTCCTCTACACTGGCGATAACAAATTAGAAACTGTAAAAGAAAATAAGGAAAAAATAAGATCTAAAAATAGTCACAAGAGCTATATAAATTATTTAGAGCTAAGCATACGTAGAAGGAAATAGAACTAACAAACTGAGTACGACCAGTGAAACTCCGCCCAACCCAAGGTTAGGAAAAGACTGTTGTTACTTTATGAGAACAGACCCTCTTCTTAAGGAGCAGATCAGTAAGTGAGAGTGAATCAAAGAAACACAGCATTTGAAAAGTCAGCTAGTCCAAGCCTCTTGATTGCACATACAGAAGCTGAAGCCCAGATAGGTTGAGTTACTTGGTAAAGGGCCCAATGTCCTGACTCAAGGACTAACATTTTTCACTCATTCGTAAGACACAATCAAATTCAGTACCTTGGAGATGGGAAAAAAATGAAGAAATCAATTATATAGTTCTTCATCTTTAAGTACAGAAATAGCCGTGACAAAATTACATGTATGGAGGGAAAATTGCAGTGCAGAGTTTAAAATGTCAACAATCCACAGGGAAACTGGAGACCATTTAAAATATTCAGATTAAATCTCTCTAGAAAAGACATTAAAAGATCTCCAGAAGAAGTAAAGCTGTCACTGTTTGCTGATGACATGATACTATACATAGAGAATCCTAAAGATGCTACCAGAAAACTACTAGAGCTAATCAATGAATTTGGTAAAGTAGCAGGATACAAAATTAATGCACAGAAATCTCTGGCATTCCTGTACACTAATGATGAAAAATCTGAAAATGAAATCAAGAAAACACTCCCATTTACCATTGCAACAAAAACAATAAACTATCTAGGAATAAACCTACCTAAGGAGACAAAAGACCTGTATGCAGAGAATTATAAGACACTGATGAAAGAAATTAAAGATGATACAAATAGATGGAGAGATATACCATGCTCCTGGATTGGAAGAATCAATATTGTGAAAACGACTCTACTACCCAAAGCAATCTACAGATTCAATGCAATCCCTATCAAACTACCACTGGCATTTTCCACAGAACTAGAACAAAAAATTTCAACATTTGTTTGGAGAAACAAAAGACCCCGAATAGCCAAAGCAATCTTGAGAACGAAAAACGGAGCTGGAGGAATCAGGCTCCCTGACTTCAGACTATACTACAAAGCTACAGTAATCAAGACAGTGTGGTACTGGCACAAAAACAGAAAGATAGATCAATGGAACAGGATAGAAAGCCCAGAGATAAACCCACGCACATATGGTCAACTTATCTTTGATAAAGGAGGCAGGAATGTACAGTGGAGAAAGGACAGCCTCTTCAATAAGTGGTGCTGGGAAAACTGGACAGGGACATGTAAAAGTATGAGATTACATCATTCCCTAACACCATACACAAAAATAAGCTCAAAATGGATTAAAGACCTAAATGTAAGGCCAGAAACTATCAAACTCTTAGAGGAAAACATAGGCAGAACACTCTATGACATAAATCACAGCAAGATCCTTTTGGACCCACCTCCTAGAGAAATGGAAATAAAAACAAAGATAAACAAATGGGACCCAAAGAAACTTCAAAGCTTTTGCACAGCAAAGGAAACCATAAACAAGACCAAAAGACAACCCTCAGAATGGGAGAAAATATTTGCAAATGAAGCAACTGACAAAGGATTAATCTCCAAAATTTATAAACAGCTCATGCAGCTCAATAGCTAAAAAACAAACAACCCAATCCAAAAATGGGCAGAAGACTTAAATAGGCATTTCTCCAAAGAAGATATACAGACTACCAACAAACACATGAAAGAATGTTCAACATCATTAATCATTAGAGAAATGCAAATCAAAACTACAATGAGATACCATCTCACACCAGTCAGAATGGCCATCATCAAGAAATCTAGAAACAATAAATACTGGAGAGGGTGTGGAGAAAAGGGAACACTCTTGCACTGCTGGTGGGAATGTGAATTGGTACAGCCACTGTGGAGAACAGTATGGAGGTTCCTTAAAAAACTACAAATAGAACTACCATATGATCCAGCAATCCCACTACTAGGCATATACCCTGAGAAAACCATAATTCAAAAAGAGACATGGACCAAAATGTTCATTGCAGCTCTATTCACAATAGCCCGGAGCTGGAAACAACCTAAGTGTCCATCATCGGATGAATGGATAAAGAAGATGTGGCACATATATACAATGGAATATTACTCAGCCATAAAAAGAAATGAAACTGAGCTATTTGTAATGAGGTGGAGAGACCTAGAGTCTGCCATACAGAGTGAAGTTAAGTCAGAAAGAGAAAGACAAATACCGTATGCTAACACATATATATGGAATTTAAAAAAAAGTCATGAAGAACCTAGGGGTAAAACGGGAATACAGACACAGACCTACTTGAGAATGGACTTGAGGATATGGGGAGGGGGAAGGGTAAGCTGTGACAAAACGAAAGAGAGGCATGGACATATATACACTACCAAACGTAAGGTAGATAGATAGTGGGAAGCAGCCGCAGAGCACAGGGAGATCAGCTCGGTGCTTTGTGACCACCTGGAGGGGTGGGATGGGGAGGGTGGGAGGGAGGGAGATGCATGAGGGAAGGGATGTGGGAACAGATGTATATGTATGACTGATTCACTTTGTTATAAAGCAGAAACTAAAAATAAAAAAGATCTCCAATCAAACTGTTCATTTTATAATAGACATGGTATGATACAATTTATAATAGATATGGTATGAACCTTTCCCTTTCACGGGAAAGGTTCGGCTGGGAAAAAGGAATTGTTCTTGAAAATGGGGCCTGTGCTATTGCAGACACTGTGCTCAACCTAGGTCCACCGAATGCTCTGATGTCATCACTGAGGTCACAGAATTCCGCTGTGCGCCTGGCAACCTTGCAAACATAACAGCCCTGGTGAGCACTAGGCAGTACTGCTGGTTCACTCAGTGGTACAAGTTTTTCAGCCATTTAGGAGACTTGACTATTTTTATTTGTACTGAATCATTTCAACGGATTGCCCAAGAGCCAACAAGGGCCAACCTGTAGGGAAGAGGAGGAGTTGGACATCTCTTGAGGCATCTTCTAAGGGAGACTTCTAGTTGGTACGATGGAACGGCGACAAAAGAGGAAACATCTGGAAAATGAAGAGTCCCAGGAAACTGCCGAGAACAGAGGAGGTATGTGGGGGGCAACTTGTCTGGGGCACATGGGTTTCTGCCAAACTGAACCTTCTCTAGGAAGCGGGGGACTGAGAACGTGTCACCTGTGAAGCAGGGAGCGAGAGACCTTGTCTCACTGATGCTGCCGTATCCATCCGGAGGGTCCCTGTGGTGTGAGATGGCACAGAACGGCCAGATGGCCCCTGGGAGATGGGAGGTCAGCTCCGATGGTCTGAGGACTCTCTCCTGGGGCAGCCGGGCCTGGAGCTTTGTCGGACTCACAGCAGGCTGCATCCTGCTTGCACAGACCTAGAGGTGCAGCTTTTCTCAGTCCCCGATTTCTCTCTTATTCTCTTGGATCTTTCCCTGGGGTCAAGAGGTGGGGATGTGAAGGATGCAAGGATGCTGAGAGAGACCCAGGAGTTGCTTGGCCTCTTTTACCAAAGTGGAAAGAGAAGCCCCATGAGTTGAAGGCCCTGTTGAAAAATATCTTGACAAGTGGAATGCACTTCGGAAGAAGATTGTTTGTCTAGGGATGGTGTCATATTGAAAGCAAGGAGGTTTTATTCCTTCAACAGGAAGAATTTCCCAAAGGAGATCAAGGGAAGGGAAGGGTTTTCCAGAGACTGAGACCGCGTGGGCGGGGGTGAGAAATGGCCTCAGGGTCCTGCAGGGAGCTCTGAGAGCCACGGGCCACGGGGTGCCTGCGTGCATTAAATGTAGGCGAGTAGCTTGCCCTGGGAGAGGGGTGGTCACCCCAGAGCTCCAGCTAGAGGCCTCTGCCCCACATTAGAGCCCAGTAGCTCCTACCAGGCCCAGGGCCCTGGAGACTGTAGGATGGGCCCTGGGAATGGAGCTCTAGACAGCAGGCAGATTTTCAGGCAGTGGCTGGGACAGGCTGGGGAAGGCAATGACTGCCCCTGACCATTCAGAATATTTTGCTCTATGTTCCTCTGTGTGTGTGGGTGTGTGAATGTGTGTGTGTGTGTGTGTGTGTGTGTGAGTGTGTGTCTGTGTGTTTGTGGTATTGCAGAGAAGAGCGGGATGAATGGGGGTAGAGTGCTTACCAGATAGAAAGTCTGCGTGGTAAAGTTCTTGTCACCCTGCCTGGACCTGGCTGACACTCGGTGTACGTAAGAGTGTATACAGAATTCTTGTTAGGGGTGTTTTATGAGACAGTAACTCATACACCCATGTACACTCTGATACAGCAAAAATATCACACACCCCACATATAACTTCCTTATTAAACCACACACAGCACATGGAGGTATATACACGCATCCCTCTTGTACTACGTTCTCATACAACCCACCTGTATCACAATCCTTTCCTCCAACACCAAACGCTGGAGATGAGATATGTATATAGACACACACACTATCTATATATGACACACACACACACACACACACTATATATATATGTATCTCAACTCTCGCACAAACACAGCTAACTTCAGCCATCTCTAAATACCTCTATAAAAACCAGTCACGTGTCATACACACCACACTTATAACACATTCTTGAGTAATGCCAGACCCGCTTTGTACAAACCACAGTAAACCACAGTCTCACTAACCCATGTCAGGGTTGCCAGAGAAAATATGGGCTATCCAGTTCAATTTGAATTCCAGATAAACAACAAGTAATGTTTCAGTATCAGGATGTCCCAAATATTGTATGGGCCATACTTACACTCAAAATAAGTCAGACCAAATACTGCATGGGAATACTTACACTAAAAAATTATTCTGGGTTTATCTGAAACTGAAATTTAACTGGGTGCCCTGTATTTTTGTTCGCTAAGTCTGGCAACCCTTATAAACCTACCACCAGCTGATGTATTATATATTTACTGTAGTTTTGTTTAGTGTGTGTCTTCCCCTACTAGAATGTGCAGCATTACCAGAGACTACAACAATGGAAGAGTGCCGGATACACAGGACTAGCTGCTCACTGAATCTTGGTGAATGAATGAATCAACACACACCATAAATACAAGCCACACCGTGTAATGAGGAAAAGTTACATGTCCCAGAATTCCTGACTTGTGAACAGAAACCATGCACACAAAGGCCACAGACACAGATAGACACATCTGCACTGTGCTCCCCACGCCAACCCCACACTCACCACAGACATAACTGATACACATCACTCACTCTTCCCACACACTCACAGTCACCACCGACGCCTACATTACCAACAAGACAGTGAGAGAATAAGTATTGATTGGAATTAAATCCTGGAGTATCCACTGGGAACCACACTCTCAACTGTGTGTATTCACTGCACCTGACACGTGTCACACACTCAGTAAATATTTGTGGACAGAGGACTGATGAACCCACCCTGAGCCTTTCATTCCTCCCTCAGGAATCTCGAAGTCACAAGAGGATCCCCCTCGGCTTGGATCCACTGTGGTGGCCCAAGGCTGCAGCCCAGGGGCAGGGGAGGTCTCCTCTGCCTCTAAATACTTCTTCTGTACTTCTACTCCACGCAAGCTCATCTACGCTGGTAAGGGCGCGGGGCTCCTCGGGTGAGGGGGTGCTTGGCTGTGAGGCAGGAGGCACACAGATCCCACGGAGGCTGAGAGGAAATCCAGGGTCATCAGAGGTGATGAGGGCTCTGTGGAAGAGCCTGGGCAGGATGGCTGAGCTGTTACGAGGGCGTGGGTGCCAGCTGAGTGTGGGGGTGTGTGTGTGTGTGAATACTGCTACTACCATGGTGGGGAAGTCAAGGAGCAGGGGCCGGAAAGGTCTGGGCTTGAGGTGGAGGGAAGAGGGACCAGATTAAGCATCTTCAGAGGAAAATGTAGGCTTTGTCTTTGCCTTTGCTTCCAGAGAAGGACAGAGTTCTGCATCATAGACCTCCAGGCTCAGAGCAGGACCATCCAGCTCAGGTCCACACAGCTCACACATACATGCGCCCTCCAGGCACAGCCCTTCTCAGTGCACACATAAACCCCAAGCACGTGATCCACAATGCTCCTCTCCTGCACCACAGCCCCATTCCACAAGGAATGCACCACCGATATTCCCAAACTCACACTCCTCGTCGTATACGCATCCAGCCGCATCCCTCCCATACCACAGCCCTCACCACCATACTCCACACCCCTGTATACAGACACCGCTCCAGTATCCCCCCCACGCACACGAAAAGCCCACAGATGACACCAGATACACCACTCCGTCCTACGGCCAACAGACACCAAGCTCACGACATAGCCATGTCGTGCAAATGTCCCTCTCTCGTCTACCACACCTGCTCCCTCAGCTTCCGGCATGGCCCATGCATGTTATTATGTTTTTAATTTCCTTTTTCAGGAATCCGGAGGTTTCATCGAGACACTGCCCAGCCTAGACCACCCCTAGCCCAGGATCAGGAAGAAGGAGAGACCGCTTCCCCATCATACTGTGTCTCCTCCTCACCCTCTTCACCCTGTAAGAACTATCTGCACCCAGACAAAGAGGAAAGGGGCATGAAAATATACTACATGCAGGTACAAGTCAACAAGGGTGTCGCTGTCTCCTGGAAGACAAAGAAACCCTTGGAGTTGCCTGAAAAGCAGCTGAGGATAGAAGAAGTGACCCTTCCTGAGGATGTGTGCGCAGTAGCCACTGACCCCTCTTCTGATGTGTCCACCGAAAGCCTCCTGTCTGACAGTGAGCCCACTGGGGAGGAGAAAGAGTATGAGGAAAGGGCAGAGCCAGGCAGCCCATCAGGGTCACCTGCCGTCGAGGAGAGACCCAGCGCCAAGACAGCGGACTGGATGGTGACCATGGAGACCGGCTTCAGGTGCATGGCTTGCTGCCGGGTCTTCCCCACCTTGGAGATCCTCCAACAGCACGTGAACTTCGGCGTCCTGGAGGGCTTCAGCTGCCGTGTCTTTCATCTCACCATGGCCAAGCTGATGGGCAATGTGGAATCCAGAGCACCCCCGAGGAAGAGGAGGAGGAGGAGGAGGAGGAGGAAGAGAAGCAAGAAGAAAAGGAGAATGAGGGAGAGCAGCCCACGGGGGAAGGCCCCAGCCCGAAGAGACCCCGCAGGTAGGGTCTTTTCTCTCTTTTGATTTCCACACAGCAACTGAGATTCATGGGACAGAAGTCCTGGAAGACGGTGTGGCCGTCCCTTGGAAGAGGTAAGGCTTGAGGCTGGCAGTCTTCTGAGCCTATGTCACGAGGGCCCAGAGGAGTCCAAGGGGCCGCACACATGTGCTGGTTGACCTCATGGCTCTGCAGTTGCATCCGCTTGGGACACGCCCAGCACTACCAAAGGAACTGAGCTCTGTTGACTTAATCAAGAAGCTGGAGCCTTTTCCGAGGAGTTTTCTCAGGGTCTGCACGATGGACCTCAACTCTTAGAGGACGTACTGCCAGCAGCTCCTTCTCGGCAGAGAGAGCCAGGTGTGGTGTGAAGAGAGGACAGGGGCCCTTGCAGGACCACAACTTTGAGGTCTGAGAGCCTTGGGCCTGAGCCGAGGTCTCACCCTGACCACTGGACCTAGCCTTCTGTGACAAAGGGGAATATGAAAGAGAGTCACGTGGAAGTGAGGTCCCCCGAGATATGGAAATGTTCCAGAACCTTCGTTGCGTGGCAGTTGATCTGGAGCCAAGCTCACTGTGGTGTGTGTGGCTCTGAGCATTAAGGCAACGCTGGAGGGTAACCCTGACCAGCAGAGCTTGGAGTGCTTCTTGTCTCTTCCTGTTCTACCTCATTTGTTTTATCCCTTCCAGGGAGAAGAAAGGACCCTCGGGAGAGTAGCAGACAGAATGCCGTGGTCTGAAGGAGGATGAAGGGACCGGCACTCAGTCTAACATCATATGACAATAGAAACGTCCTATGCAATAAAGGGCATTTTCCAAACCTTTCCTGGAGGTTTTATTTAATTACATTGTTCTATCTATGCATCTATCTGTCATCTACATCTGTATCTTTCACGGTTTGTGAACAAGCTTTCACATAAGCACTAGAGACGTCCGCCAGCATTTTCCAGAAGAGGCCTGCAAATTGCTGGGGACTCCTCACAAATAGGGAATGGCCACAACCCCTGCCACACAGACTATGCGCGTGGCCCTCCTGACGTACTCCCGCTCTCTCTCTGAATTTCCCGAGGTCTCAGATGAGGGTGCTGGCTGGAGGCAATGATCACGTGCAGGCTGACTCTTCTCCAGATTCTGATTCTCTTCCTGGGCCTATCGTCCTCAAGCACAGTCTCCATGTCCCTGGCCACACTGATCTCTCTCCTTCAGTCCTTCCCTCCCTCCCTCTCCTGCCTCCCAGTGCAGAGAATACTTTTTGACATTTGAGACGACATTTATCTTTTGTTCACAGAATTCTCACCTGTTCTACTGTGGCCTCCGTTGTGAACATTCCAAAGCTGAGAATTTTCTTTTTTTCTCCCTCATTTCTGCTGAGTCTTTACCTTCCTAATGCAGTGAACTCACAGTGCCTAGCTGACTGGATGGGGAAAAAAAAATCCAGGGAGCAAAGAGAAATAATAAAAGAATGTATCAGTTAATTTTTCATAGTGTTATCCAACTACATATTTTTAAAATTTTGGAATAATATTAGGAATCTTCTCTTTATAAAAAACTGAATTATTGGGCTTCCCTGGTGGAGCAGTGGTTAAGAATATGCCTGCGAATGCAGGGGACATGGGTTCGAGCCCTGGTCTGGGAAGATCCCACGTGCCACGGAGTAACTAAGCCCGCGCGCCACAACTACTGAGCCTGCGCTCTACAGCCCGTGTGCCACATCTACCGAGCCCACGTGCCACAACTACGGAAGCCTGCCTGCCTAGAGCCCATGCTCCGCAACAAGAGAAGCCACTGCAATGAGAAGCCCGTGCACCACAGCCAAGAGTAGCCCCCGCTCACTGCAACTAGAGAACGCCCGCTAGCAGCAACAAAGACCCAATGCAGCCCAAAATAAATTAATTAATTTTAAAATATTGAATTAGTTTCAAGGGTACAGTGTATAAAAGCACAGTAAAAGCCCCCCATTCGTAACCCCCCAACCCCACTCTCAAGATGGAATAGATATGCTGTGATACAATTTAGAGTCGTAGTACTCCTCCTCCTCCCACCACATCCGAAATCCTCTGAGCCAGGTGCAGCAGCTTCCTTTCACAATGCTAGGACCCGCCACAAGACAGATGATAATCCCTTTGGACATTTCAAGGAGCGGCACCAAGGGAACAGTACCTGGGAAATGCCACTGACAGCTCAGAATATCCATGGCATCTCTAGAGCCTCGGCACTGCTCTCGCTCTGGGAATGAAGGTCCAAAAAGCACATCGGAGAATGTTCATAGTTGTAAACAAGCTCCACCTTTGAAACACAATCTACATAGAACCACATATACAAGCCTGCACAATGGATGAAGCCAAGGTCTCCTCCATGATTTCCCTTCTGACCACCTTATTGTCTCCTCAACCATAAAAGGTGAACTTGAAACTCAGGACCTTGCCTTGTCACCAGAAACATCCAAGCTTGGATCAGTCTTTCTAAGACCAGATACTTGCTCTCTGAACTATTAGAGACTTGTCACATACACAGAAGTAGAACAGGATTAGTTCTATCTACCTGGGGACCTGGAGTCTTTCACATTGCTCCTGTTCAAACTCTCAGAACAGCAAAACTTTACCTACAAAGGGTTCAAGCCATGACACTCCCAATTTCCACACACCTCCTCATCTCTTGTGAGTCACATGCAGCCAATTCCAGGAATTGGAAACATGGTTGTGAGGAGGAAACTGACTTTGGGGCTCCCCTTGGATATGGTCTTCCAGACTTACCAAAAGGCCATTAAGAGGAAGGTTTACCCCACCTCAGGGAAACCCGAGGCAGTACTTGCAGTCAAGGGCTGGCCATGGCTTCTGAGCTACATCCAAAAAGAATTTCATACTGTACCTCGATCTGCTGAAGCAATTTCTGACTGTCCGAGAGCCAGCATGTACCGCTCCTGAACTGCCTCCATTGTGGATCATCAGTAGGGCTGGCAGATTTAGTAAATAAAAATACAGGATACCCAGTTAAACTTGAACTTCACATGAATAATAAGTCATTATTTTTACTATAAGTAGATCCTATGTACTATTTGGGGCATACTTATCTTCAAAATGTACTCGTTGTTTTTCTGACATTCATATTTAACTAAACAGCCTATATTTTATCTGTCAACCCTACTCAGCAGAAATGATGGAGGCTTATAGAGATCCAGGAGACGCCTCAGCGCCTCCTCAGCTTTTATTTCTACGTCCTGGACAGCGAGCACGAACCTTCCACTCCCAGGCATTGGCTAGAATGGAGGATATTCTCTGTTTTAGAGCTTTTTCTACTTGTCATTGTTATTACCTTCCTTATTTTAAAGAGAGGTTTATTTTTTTCCAAACTTAATAGCTCATCCAAAAGTATTTCAAAGTTCATTAGACAAGGGAAAAACAACATGGTTCTGAAAAGTGAAGGAAACCGCCTGGTGTTTAGTAAAGAAGTCGTAGGGAGATTGAAAAAGCCAAACTTAATAAGCAAATCTCTCCAAGGGTATTTTCAGAGCTTGATACCCTCCCACACCCTGAAAATATTATTACATCAAGAATGTAGAACTGCTAACCAAATGTAAGGCTCCCATATGATTCTATCAAACTCAGGATGCTTCTTTACTAAGCAGTGAGCACACTTGCTGCCCCAGGGACCTTGGCAGTTGCAACATAGGGCTCTTCCCTTTGGGATGGAAACAGCAAGTTTTCCTGTGGTCTACACGCTGGCCCCAAAAATACTACACTCCCAATACTTGTCAACTTTTAAGTATTTTTCTACATAGCTCCATTTTTCTGTTACTATTTGGACTACATCCTAGACTTGACGTTACATAAATTGCATTCAAGAAGCTATTTTTAAAAGTCGGTAGGAAACCTTCAATCTATAGCTTGCAGTCCCTGGCTTACTTTCATCCAGGTGCATAAGGGTTTTCAAAAGTAGTCAGGTTAGTTACCCCGTATCACAGCCCCACGCTTGTGTCACAGATGTAAAAATGGAACAGGATATTTAAGGTTTTAGTTGCCAACTCATCAAGCCTCCCAGACAGAGGCAATAGAGCAAAATGATTACAGAGGCATGGATTTTGATTTGCTCCAGTGTCTTGGGCAAGTCACTTGGCCTCTGTATTTATTTGTACTTATCTGCACTTATCTGTCACCTGGGGGTTATAACTGTACCTGGTCCATGGGTACGTTGTACAAAAGATCTCTAAAGTAGTTACAAGAAACCGACACAGAGTAAGCACTCCACAGACATTGGCTATTACCTATTGGAAATATTTCTCCATGAAACAGATTACTTTATCAGTGGATGACTCGGTGGGAGACAGTGAATCACAGAATCACAGCATGTTGAAAGTGACCTAGTTCACACTCTTGTGTGAGAAAAAGAAAAGTGTGCATGTGTAGAAAATGTCTGAAACTTTACCTAACAAATAGTTCATCATGTTAACTTTGAGGATTAGAATAAATCAGGAAAGGAGTAGAGTGTACTTCAATTTCTATATCATTTGTGTGTCTACACTGAGACTCTGAATACACTGGACGTGCAATTTTATTTAATGTGGCGGGATAAAGGTTTTCAAGTTTTCCTGATCCATCCGTATTATTAGCTCAGAATTGCTGGCATTTCTTGCCATCTTCGGATCTACACCCATTTGAGTCAGTGGGCCATTCTGGACGGAGGAGATAATAGAGCAGAAGTGAAGTGAGAGAAAAGGTGAGACAAGATTTTCTCTTTTCTCTTCAAAGAGGAAAGGTCTTTGGAATGGGAACAACTCACAACCAAACTCTGGGGAAAGGATGTGATGGAAAATGAGACAAACATCCTACCCCTGTGATGAGAAGGATTCCCTGGGCTGGATGGAGGGAGGTCACAGGTGGCTGGACGAGGAAACCAACTAGCGAGAAACACACACAAGTGCACAGCAAACACCCTGAGGCCACTCAGCCTGACTCCATACAAACATGTGTCCAGCAGCCAGCCCTTCACCTGTGGCTCCCCAGCAAGACAGGTACCTCGGGGGTGCCAACTCATTCTGAGTCCATTATGCCTGGCCATTCGTAAACCGCTGTCTAACGTGTGAGGAATAAACTCTAAATGTTTATGAGGAAATTGGGGAAGGAGATTGAAAGGTTACTTAAACGGAAAAAAAAAGAAGTTCAGGAAGGCAGGATGGTAGAGAGACAAGAAAAAGACCTTAAAAGATAGAAAGGATTTGCCAAAGGAGAGAAGGAAAAAGAAATGATTCCGAATGGGTTAACCTGCAGCTAGGAAGTTAAGGAAGATTACTGATGTGTGAAGACTATGGAATAAAGTGAATAAAATTTATCAGAAGTTGCTGAGAATATGGTAAGAAGCATGATTATCACATTATGCATTGGCTGCAATGGCATTCTAGGGGGACACTAGGAAGGGGAAGCAAATGTTCATGAGATGACAGCAGCAGGTGGAAAGTTGTTTCAGGGGAAGATCCGTCTTGCAGAGGGTCTATCAGAGGAGGGCAAGTGTGAGCAAGCAAGGAAATACTAAGTGTATACGGCTCCTTCACTGAGTGCACCCAGCCCCGTGGTCAGCCTTGAGAACAAGCAGGACTTCAGGTACTGGATCTACATGTCATTCATCAAGACTTGAGAAGACACCCTTAACTCAGGTCTTCTCTTCAAACTCCATCTTTCCTTCTTGACCTTCATTTGGCCTCTTCCCTTACCCGCAAGCTGTGGACTGAGGCCACAGAGCAAGATGGGTCACTAGTGTCCTCCATCCCCGAGCGACTGTGGTTCACATCACTGGAGCACCAAAGGCAATAACCAAGTCACAGACACAAGAGTGTATGAAGAAGAAGAGATTCTGATAAGGCTTTCTGTGACAGTGTGGGCCAAGTCGGCTCTATATGGCTGGTATCACCTGAATTAGGAGCAGCCTTAGGGGAGAAGTTCTCAGAAGGCAGAGCCTGGCTCTCTAGAGGCTCTGCGTGCTCACAGCCCACTCCAAGACCTCAGTCACAGCTTTGGCCCCCAATATCTCTCCCTCTACCTACTCACAGTTTTTGAAGTCTTCTTTCCTCCACATTTCTCTTGAGAGGTGGAGCAGGAAGATGAGCTTCAGGCCAGCTCAGACTCCCCTGGGATCCCAGCAGGATGCCTATCATTAACCTCCCACCTTCTAGGAAGCTCCTGAGATCTCCACATTTGGGGGAGTTTTCATTTCCGCTGTGCTTCAAATGGCTGGCTGGAGATGGCCTGTTGGAAGGTGGCTAAAAGCAAGTAGCAATCCTTCGGGCAGCCTGGCCCTTCTCGACTGTCAGACATCTTCAGGGATATTCTAGGAAACGTTGTTTGTTCTAGAGAAGGGAGGGAAACAATCCAATTGTCCAATAATGCTTGAATGGAAAATAAATGATGCTATACGCATGTGATGAAATAATAGCAAACGGTCAAAAATCAAAGACCTAGATCTATATGGATTCACGTGGAGAAATCTTGAAAACGTAATATTGATCGAAAGAAAAGAAGATCAAGAACGTTAGATTGTGATAACAGGTATGTAAGTATTGAAATATTTAAATCAATTCAACATATTGCTTCTATATATATAGATGCAAGAAAATAAACTTGATCCAAAGAACACATTATTTACATTTAATATGCTCATTTATCTACGAGACCCAAAAGAACCCACAGATAAACTAGCAGGAACTAATAAGACGGTTCAACAAGGCACACACATACAAGATCAATAAATGTTAAAAATCAATCAGGCTCCTCTACACTGGCGATAACAAATTAGAAACTGTAAAAGAAAATAAGGAAAAAATAAGATCTAAAAATAGTCACAAGAGCTATATAAATTATTTAGAGCTAAGCATACGTAGAAGGAAATAGAACTAACAAACTGAGTACGACCAGTGAAACTCCGCCCAACCCAAGGTTAGGAAAAGACTGTTGTTACTTTATGAGAACAGACCCTCTTCTTAAGGAGCAGATCAGTAAGTGAGAGTGAATCAAAGAAACACAGCATTTGAAAAGTCAGCTAGTCCAAGCCTCTTGATTGCACATACAGAAGCTGAAGCCCAGATAGGTTGAGTTACTTGGTAAAGGGCCCAATGTCCTGACTCAAGGACTAACATTTTTCACTCATTCGTAAGACACAATCAAATTCAGTACCTTGGAAAGAGATGGGAAAAAAATGAAGAAATCAATTATATAGTTCTTCATCTTTAAGTACAGAAATAGCCGTGACAAAATTACATGTATGGAGGGAAAATTGCAGTGCAGAGTTTAAAATGTCAACAATCCACAGGGAAACTGGAGACCATTTAAAATATTCAGATTAAATCTCTCTAGAAAAGACATTAAAAGATCTCCAGAAGAAGTAAAGCTGTCACTGTTTGCTGATGACATGATACTATACATAGAGAATCCTAAAGATGCTACCAGAAAACTACTAGAGCTAATCAATGAATTTGGTAAAGTAGCAGGATACAAAATTAATGCACAGAAATCTCTGGCATTCCTGTACACTAATGATGAAAAATCTGAAAATGAAATCAAGAAAACACTCCCATTTACCATTGCAACAAAAACAATAAACTATCTAGGAATAAACCTACCTAAGGAGACAAAAGACCTGTATGCAGAGAATTATAAGACACTGATGAAAGAAATTAAAGATGATACAAATAGATGGAGAGATATACCATGCTCCTGGATTGGAAGAATCAATATTGTGAAAACGACTCTACTACCCAAAGCAATCTACAGATTCAATGCAATCCCTATCAAACTACCACTGGCATTTTCCACAGAACTAGAACAAAAAATTTCAACATTTGTTTGGAGAAACAAAAGACCCCGAATAGCCAAAGCAATCTTGAGAACGAAAAACGGAGCTGGAGGAATCAGGCTCCCTGACTTCAGACTATACTACAAAGCTACAGTAATCAAGACAGTGTGGTACTGGCACAAAAACAGAAAGATAGATCAATGGAACAGGATAGAAAGCCCAGAGATAAACCCACGCACATATGGTCAACTTATCTTTGATAAAGGAGGCAGGAATGTACAGTGGAGAAAGGACAGCCTCTTCAATAAGTGGTGCTGGGAAAACTGGACAGGGACATGTAAAAGTATGAGATTACATCATTCCCTAACACCATACACAAAAATAAGCTCAAAATGGATTAAAGACCTAAATGTAAGGCCAGAAACTATCAAACTCTTAGAGGAAAACATAGGCAGAACACTCTATGACATAAATCACAGCAAGATCCTTTTGGACCCACCTCCTAGAGAAATGGAAATAAAAACAAAGATAAACAAATGGGACCCAAAGAAACTTCAAAGCTTTTGCACAGCAAAGGAAACCATAAACAAGACCAAAAGACAACCCTCAGAATGGGAGAAAATATTTGCAAATGAAGCAACTGACAAAGGATTAATCTCCAAAATTTATAAACAGCTCATGCAGCTCAATAGCTAAAAAACAAACAACCCAATCCAAAAATGGGCAGAAGACTTAAATAGGCATTTCTCCAAAGAAGATATACAGACTACCAACAAACACATGAAAGAATGTTCAACATCATTAATCATTAGAGAAATGCAAATCAAAACTACAATGAGATATCATCTCACACCAGTCAGAATGGCCATCATCAAGAAATCTAGAAACAATAAATACTGGAGAGGGTGTGGAGAAAAGGGAACACTCTTGCACTGCTGGTGGGAATGTGAATTGGTACAGCCACTGTGGAGAACAGTATGGAGGTTCCTTAAAAAACTACAAATAGAACTACCATATGATCCAGCAATCCCACTACTAGGCATATACCCTGAGAAAACCATAATTCAAAAAGAGACATGGACCAAAATGTTCATTGCAGCTCTATTCACAATAGCCCGGAGCTGGAAACAACCTAAGTGTCCATCATCGGATGAATGGATAAAGAAGATGTGGCACATATATACAATGGAATATTACTCAGCCATAAAAAGAAATGAAACTGAGCTATTTGTAATGAGGTGGATAGACCTAGAGTCTGCCATACAGAGTGAAGTTAAGTCAGAAAGAGAAAGACAAATACCGTATGCTAACACATATATATGGAATTTAAAAAAAAGTCATGAAGAACCTAGGGGTAAAACGGGAATACAGACACAGACCTACTTGAGAATGGACTTGAGGATATGGGGAGGGGGAAGGGTAAGCTGTGACAAAACGAAAGAGAGGCATGGACATATATACACTACCAAACGTAAGGTAGATAGATAGTGGGAAGCAGCCGCAGAGCACAGGGAGATCAGCTCGGTGCTTTGTGACCACCTGGAGGGGTGGGATGGGGAGGGTGGGAGGGAGGGAGATGCATGAGGGAAGGGATGTGGGAACAGATGTATATGTATGACTGATTCACTTTGTTATAAAGCAGAAACTAAAAATAAAAAAGATCTCCAATCAAACTGTTCATTTTATAATAGACATGGTATGATACAATTTATAATAGATATGGTATGAACCTTTCCCTTTCACGGGAAAGGTTCGGCTGGGAAAAAGGAATTGTTCTTGAAAATGGGGCCTGTGCTATTGCAGACACTGTGCTCAACCTAGGTCCACCGAATGCTCTGATGTCATCACTGAGGTCACAGAATTCCGCTGTGCGCCTGGCAACCTTGCAAACATAACAGCCCTGGTGAGCACTAGGCAGTACTGCTGGTTCACTCAGTGGTACAAGTTTTTCAGCCATTTAGGAGACTTGACTATTTTTATTTGTACTGAATCATTTCAACGGATTGCCCAAGAGCCAACAAGGGCCAACCTGTAGGGAAGAGGAGGAGTTGGACATCTCTTGAGGCATCTTCTAAGGGAGACTTCTAGTTGGTACGATGGAACGGCGACAAAAGAGGAAACATCTGGAAAATGAAGAGTCCCAGGAAACTGCCGAGAACAGAGGAGGTATGTGGGGGGCAACTTGTCTGGGGCACATGGGTTTCTGCCAAACTGAACCTTCTCTAGGAAGCGGGGGACTGAGAACGTGTCACCTGTGAAGCAGGGAGCGAGAGACCTTGTCTCACTGATGCTGCCGTATCCATCCGGAGGGTCCCTGTGGTGTGAGATGGCACAGAACGGCCAGATGGCCCCTGGGAGATGGGAGGTCAGCTCCGATGGTCTGAGGACTCTCTCCTGGGGCAGCCGGGCCTGGAGCTTTGTCGGACTCACAGCAGGCTGCATCCCGCTTGCACAGACCTAGAGGTGCAGCTTTTCTCAGTCCCCGATTTCTCTCTTATTCTCTTGGATCTTTCCCTGGGGTCAAGAGGTGGGGATGTGAAGGATGCAAGGATGCTGAGAGAGACCCAGGAGTTGCTTGGCCTCTTTTACCAAAGTGGAAAGAGAAGCCCCATGAGTTGAAGGCCCTGTTGAAAAATATCTTGACAAGTGGAATGCACTTCGGAAGAAGATTGTTTGTCTAGGGATGGTGTCATATTGAAAGCAAGGAGGTTTTATTCCTTCAACAGGAAGAATTTCCCAAAGGAGATCAAGGGAAGGGAAGGGTTTTCCAGAGACTGAGACCGCGTGGGCGGGGGTGAGAAATGGCCTCAGGGTCCTGCAGGGAGCTCTGAGAGCCACGGGCCACGGGGTGCCTGCGTGCATTAAATGTAGGCGAGTAGCTTGCCCTGGGAGAGGGGTGGTCACCCCAGAGCTCCAGCTAGAGGCCTCTGCCCCACATTAGAGCCCAGTAGCTCCTACCAGGCCCAGGGCCCTGGAGACTGTAGGATGGGCCCTGGGAATGGAGCTCTAGACAGCAGGCAGATTTTCAGGCAGTGGCTGGGACAGGCTGGGGAAGGCAATGACTGCCCCTGACCATTCAGAATATTTTGCTCTATGTTCCTCTGTGTGTGTGGGTGTGTGAATGTGTGTGTGTGTGTGTGTGTGTGTGTGAGTGTGTGTCTGTGTGTTTGTGGTATTGCAGAGAAGAGCGGGATGAATGGGGGTAGAGTGCTTACCAGATAGAAAGTCTGCGTGGTAAAGTTCTTGTCACCCTGCCTGGACCTGGCTGACACTCGGTGTACGTAAGAGTGTACACAGAATTCTTGTTAGGGGTGTTTTATGAGACAGTAACTCATACACCCATGTACACTCTGATACAGCAAAAATATCACACACCCCACATATAACTTCCTTATTAAACCACACACAGCACATGGAGGTATATACACGCATCCCTCTTGTACTACGTTCTCATACAACCCACCTGTATCACAATCCTTTCCTCCAACACCAAACGCTGGAGATGAGATATGTATATAGACACACACACTATCTATATATGACACACACACACACACACACACTATATATATATGTATCTCAACTCTCGCACAAACACAGCTAACTTCAGCCATCTCTAAATACCTCTATAAAAACCAGTCACGTGTCATACACACCACACTTATAACACATTCTTGAGTAATGCCAGACCCGCTTTGTACAAACCACAGTAAACCACAGTCTCACTAACCCATGTCAGGGTTGCCAGAGAAAATATGGGCTATCCAGTTCAATTTGAATTCCAGATAAACAACAAGTAATGTTTCAGTATCAGGATGTCCCAAATATTGTATGGGCCATACTTACACTCAAAATAAGTCAGACCAAATACTGCATGGGAATACTTACACTAAAAAATTATTCTGGGTTTATCTGAAACTGAAATTTAACTGGGTGCCCTGTATTTTTGTTCGCTAAGTCTGGCAACCCTTATAAACCTACCACCAGCTGATGTATTATATATTTACTGTAGTTTTGTTTAGTGTGTGTCTTCCCCTACTAGAATGTGCAGCATTACCAGAGACTACAACAATGGAAGAGTGCCGGATACACAGGACTAGCTGCTCACTGAATCTTGGTGAATGAATGAATCAA
Organism: Mesoplodon mirus; assembly: GCF_964341445.2. NCBI lineage: Eukaryota > Metazoa > Chordata > Mammalia > Artiodactyla > Ziphiidae > Mesoplodon > Mesoplodon mirus. Next base: position 82,602 of record NW_028295302.1, read on the forward strand.
CACACACCATAAATACAAGCCACACCGTGTAATGAGGAAAAGTTACATGTCCCAGAATTCCTGACTTGTGAACAGAAACCATGCACACAAAGGCCACAGACACAGATAGACACATCTGCACTGTGCTCCCCACGCCAACCCCACACTCACCACAGACATAACTGATACACATCACTCACTCTTCCCACACACTCACAGTCACCACCGACGCCTACATTACCAACAAGACAGTGAGAGAATAAGTATTGATTGGAATTAAATCCTGGAGTATCCACTGGGAACCACACTCTCAACTGTGTGTATTCACTGCACCTGACACGTGTCACACACTCAGTAAATATTTGTGGACAGAGGACTGATGAACCCACCCTGAGCCTTTCATTCCTCCCTCAGGAATCTCGAAGTCACAAGAGGATCCCCCTCGGCTTGGATCCACTGTGGTGGCCCAAGGCTGCAGCCCAGGGGCAGGGGAGGTCTCCTCTGCCTCTAAATACTTCTTCTGTACTTCTACTCCACGCAAGCTCATCTACGCTGGTAAGGGCGCGGGGCTCCTCGGGTGAGGGGGTGCTTGGCTGTGAGGCAGGAGGCACACAGATCCCACGGAGGCTGAGAGGAAATCCAGGGTCATCAGAGGTGATGAGGGCTCTGTGGAAGAGCCTGGGCAGGATGGCTGAGCTGTTACGAGGGCGTGGGTGCCAGCTGAGTGTGTGTGTGTGTGTGTGTGTGAATACTGCTACTACCATGGTGGGGAAGTCAAGGAGCAGGGGCCGGAAAGGTCTGGGCTTGAGGTGGAGGGAAGAGGGACCAGATTAAGCATCTTCAGAGGAAAATGTAGGCTTTGTCTTTGCCTTTGCTTCCAGAGAAGGACAGAGTTCTGCATCATAGACCTCCAGGCTCAGAGCAGGACCATCCAGCTCAGGTCCACACAGCTCACACATACATGCGCCCTCCAGGCACAGCCCTTCTCAGTGCACACATAAACCCCAAGCACGTGATCCACAATGCTCCTCTCCTGCACCACAGCCCCATTCCACAAGGAATGCACCACCGATATTCCCAAACTCACACTCCTCGTCGTACACGCATCCAGCCGCATCCCTCCCATACCACAGCCCTCACCACCATACTCCACACCCCTGTATACAGACACCGCTCCAGTATCCCCCCCACGCACACGAAAAGCCCACAGATGACACCAGATACACCACTCCGTCCTACGGCCAACAGACACCAAGCTCACGACATAGCCATGTCGTGCAAATGTCCCTCTCTCGTCTACCACACCTGCTCCCTCAGCTTCCGGCATGGCCCATGCATGTTATTATGTTTTTAATTTCCTTTTTCAGGAATCCGGAGGTTTCGTCGAGACACTGCCCAGCCTAGACCACCCCTAGCCCAGGATCAGGAAGAAGGAGAGACCGCTTCCCCATCATACTGTGTCTCCTCCTCACCCTCTTCACCCTGTAAGAACTATCTGCACCCAGACAAAGAGGAAAGGGGCATGAAAATATACTACATGCAGGTACAAGTCAACAAGGGTGTCGCTGTCTCCTGGAAGACAAAGAAACCCTTGGAGTTGCCTGAAAAGCAGCTGAGGATAGAAGAAGTGACCCTTCCTGAGGATGTGTGCGCAGTAGCCACTGACCCCTCTTCTGATGTGTCCACCGAAAGCCTCCTGTCTGACAGTGAGCCCACTGGGGAGGAGAAAGAGTATGAGGAAAGGGCAGAGCCAGGCAGCCCATCAGGGTCACCTGCCGTCGAGGAGAGACCCAGCGCCAAGACAGCGGACTGGATGGTGACCATGGAGACCGGCTTCAGGTGCATGGCTTGCTGCCGGGTCTTCCCCACCTTGGAGATCCTCCAACAGCACGTGAACTTCGGCGTCCTGGAGGGCTTCAGCTGCCGTGTCTTTCATCTCACCATGGCCAAGCTGATGGGCAATGTGGAATCCAGAGCACCCCCGAGGAAGAGGAGGAGGAGGAGGAGGAGGAGGAAGAGAAGCAAGAAGAAAAGGAGAATGAGGGAGAGCAGCCCACGGGGGAAGGCCCCAGCCCGAAGAGACCCCGCAGGTAGGGTCTTTTCTCTCTTTTGATTTCCACACAGCAACTGAGATTCATGGGACAGAAGTCCTGGAAGACGGTGTGGCCGTCCCTTGGAAGAGGTAAGGCTTGAGGCTGGCAGTCTTCTGAGCCTATGTCACGAGGGCCCAGAGGAGTCTAAGGGAAGGGGCCGCACACATGTGCTGGTTGACCTCATGGCTCTGCAGTTGCATCCGCTTGGGACACGCCCAGCACTACCAAAGGAACTGAGCTCTGTTGACTTAATCAAGAAGGTGGAGCCTTTTCCGAGGAGTTTTCTCAGGGTCTGCACGATGGACCTCAACTCTTAGAGGACGTACTGCCAGCAGCTCCTTCTCGGCAGAGAGAGCCAGGAGTGGTCTGAAGAGAGGACAGGGGCCCTTGCAGGACCACAACTTTGAGGTCTGAGAGCCTTGGGCCTGAGCCGAGGTCTCACCCTGACCACTGGACCTAGCCTTCTGTGACAAAGGGGAATATGAAAGAGAGTCACGTGGAAGTGAGGTCCCCCGAGATATGGAAATGTTCCAGAACCTTCGTTGCGTGGCAGTTGATCTGGAGCCAAGCTCACTGTGGTGTGTGTGGCTCTGAGCATTAAGGCAACGCTGGAGGGTAACCCTGACCAGCAGAGCTTGGAGTGCTTCTTGTCTCTTCCTGTTCTACCTCATTTGTTTTATCCCTTCCAGGGAGAAGAAAGGACCCTCGGGAGAGTAGCAGACAGAATGCCGTGGTCTGAAGGAGGATGAAGGGACCGGCACTCAGTCTAACATCATATGACAATAGAAACGTCCTATGCAATAAAGGGCATTTTCCAAACCTTTCCTGGAGGTTTTATTTAATTACATTGTTCTATCTATGCATCTATCTGTCATCTACATCTGTATCTTTCACGGTTTGTGAACAAGCTTTCACATAAGCACTAGAGACGTCCGCCAGCATTTTCCAGAAGAGGCCTGCAAATTGCTGGGGACTCCTCACAAACAGGGAATGGCCACAACCCCTGCCACACAGACTATGCGCGTGGCCCTCCTGACGTACTCCCACTCTCTCTCTGAATTTCCCGAGGTCTCAGATGAGGGTGCTGGCTGGAGGCAATGATCACGTGCAGGCTGACTCTTCTCCAGATTCTGATTCTCTTCCTGGGCCTATCGTCCTCAAGCACAGTCTCCATGTCCCTGGCCACACTGATCTCTCTCCTTCAGTCCTTCCCTCCCTCCCTCTCCTGCCTCCCAGTGCAGAGAATACTTTTTGACATTTGAGACGACATTTATCTTTTGTTCACAGAATTCTCACCTGTTCTACTGTGGCCTCCGTCGTGAACATTCCAAAGCTGAGAATTTTCTTTTTTTCTCCCTCATTTCTGCTGAGTCTTTACCTTCCTAATGCAGTGAACTCACAGTGCCTAGCTGACTGGATGGGGAAAAAAAAATCCAGGGAGCAAAGAGAAATAATAAAAGAATGTATCAGTTAATTTTTCATAGTGTTATCCAACTACATATTTTTAAAATTTTGGAATAATATTAGGAATCTTCTCTTTATAAAAAACTGAATTATTGGGCTTCCCTGGTGGAGCAGTGGTTAAGAATATGCCTGCGAATGCAGGGGACATGGGTTCGAGCCCTGGTCTGGGAAGATCCCACGTGCCACGGAGTAACTAAGCCCGCGCGCCACAACTACTGAGCCTGCGCTCTACAGCCCGTGTGCCACATCTACCGAGCCCACGTGCCACAACTACGGAAGCCTGCCTGCCTAGAGCCCATGCTCCGCAACAAGAGAAGCCACTGCAATGAGAAGCCCGTGCACCACAGCCAAGAGTAGCCCCCGCTCACTGCAACTAGAGAACGCCCGCTAGCAGCAACAAAGACCCAATGCAGCCCAAAATAAATTAATTAATTTTAAAATATTGAATTAGTTTCAAGGGTACAGTGTATAAAAGCACAGTAAAAGCCCCCCATTCGTAACCCCCCAACCCCACTCTCAAGATGGAATAGATATGCTGTGATACAATTTAGAGTCGTAGTACTACTCCTCCTCCCACCACATCCGAAATCCTCTGAGCCAGGTGCAGCAGCTTCCTTTCACAATGCTAGGACCCGCCACAAGACAGATGATAATCCCTTTGGACATTTCAAGGAGCGGCACCAAGGGAACAGTACCTGGGAAATGCCACTGACAGCTCAGAATATCCATGGCATCTCTAGAGCCTCGGCACTGCTCTCGCTCTGGGAATGAAGGTCCAAAAAGCACATCGGAGAATGTTCATAGTTGTAAACAAGCTCCACCTTTGAAACACAATCTACATAGAACCACATATACAAGCCTGCACAATGGATGAAGCCAAGGTCTCCTCCATGATTTCCCTTCTGACCACCTTATTGTCTCCTCAACCATAAAAGGTGAACTTGAAACTCAGGACCTTGCCTTGTCACCAGAAACATCCAAGCTTGGATCAGTCTTTCTAAGACCAGATACTTGCTCTCTGAACTATTAGAGACTTGTCACATACACAGAAGTAGAACAGGATTAGTTCTATCTACCTGGGGACCTGGAGTCTTTCACATTGCTCCTGTTCAAACTCTCAGAACAGCAAAACTTTACCTACAAAGGGTTCAAGCCATGACACTCCCAATTTCCACACACCTCCTCATCTCTTGTGAGTCACATGCAGCCAATTCCAGGAATTGGAAACATGGTTGTGAGGAGGAAACTGACTTTGGGGCTCCCCTTGGATATGGTCTTCCAGACTTACCAAAAGGCCATTAAGAGGAAGGTTTACCCCACCTCAGGGAAACCCGAGGCAGTACTCGCAGTCAAGGGCTGGCCATGGCTTCTGAGCTACATCCAAAAAGAATTTCATACTGTACCTCGATCTGCTGAAGCAATTTCTGACTGTCCGAGAGCCAGCATGTACCGCTCCTGAACTGCCTCCATTGTGGATCATCAGTAGGGCTGGCAGATTTAGTAAATAAAAATACAGGATACCCAGTTAAACTTGAACTTCACATGAATAATAAGTCATTATTTTTACTATAAGTAGATCCTATGTACTATTTGGGGCATACTTATCTTCAAAATGTACTCGTTGTTTTTCTGACATTCATATTTAACTAAACAGCCTATATTTTATCTGTCAACCCTACTCAGCAGAAATGATGGAGGCTTATAGAGATCCAGGAGACGCCTCAGCGCCTCCTCAGCTTTTATTTCTACGTCCTGGACAGCGAGCACGAACCTTCCACTCCCAGGCATTGGCTAGAATGGAGGATATTCTCTGTTTTAGAGCTTTTTCTACTTGTCATTGTTATTACCTTCCTTATTTTAAAGAGAGGTTTATTTTTTTCCAAACTTAATAGCTCATCCAAAAGTATTTCAAAGTTCATTAGACAAGGGAAAAACAACATGGTTCTGAAAAGTGAAGGAAACCGCCTGGTGTTTAGTAAAGAAGTCGTAGGGAGATTGAAAAAGCCAAACTTAATAAGCAAATCTCTCCAAGGGTATTTTCAGAGCTTGATACCCTCCCACACCCTGAAAATATTATTACATCAAGAATGTAGAACTGCTAACCAAATGTAAGGCTCCCATATGATTCTATCAAACTCAGGATGCTTCTTTACTAAGCAGTGAGCACACTTGCTGCCCCAGGGACCTTGGCAGTTGCAACATAGGGCTCTTCCCTTTGGGATGGAAACAGCAAGTTTTCCTGTGGTCTACACGCTGGCCCCAAAAATACTACACTCCCAATACTTGTCAACTTTTAAGTATTTTTCTACATAGCTCCATTTTTCTGTTACTATTTGGACTACATCCTAGACTTGACATTACATAAATTGCATTCAAGAAGCTATTTTTAAAAGTCGGTAGGAAACCTTCAATCTATAGCTTGCAGTCCCTGGCTTACTTTCATCCAGGTGCATAAGGGTATTCAAAAGTAGTCAGGTTAGTTACCCCGTATCACAGCCCCACGCTTGTGTCACAGATGTAAAAATGGAACAGGATATTTAAGGTTTTAGTTGCCAACTCATCAAGCCTCCCAGACAGAGGCAATAGAGCAAAATGATTACAGAGGCATGGATTTTGATTTGCTCCAGTGTCTTGGGCAAGTCACTTGGCCTCTGTATTTATTTGTACTTATCTGCACTTATCTGGCACCTGGGGGTTATAACTGTACCTGGTCCATGGGTACGTTGTACAAAAGATCTCTAAAGTAGTTACAAGAAACCGACACAGAGTAAGCACTCCACAGACATTGGCTATTACCTATTGGAAATATTTCTCCATGAAACAGATTACTTTATCAGTGGATGACTCGGTGGGAGACAGTGAATCACAGAATCACAGCATGTTGAAAGTGACCTAGTTCACACTCTTGTGTGAGAAAAAGAAAAGTGTGCATGTGTAGAAAATGTCTGAAACTTTACCTAACAAATAGTTCATCATGTTAACTTTGAGGATTAGAATAAATCAGGAAAGGAGTAGAGTGTACTTCAATTTCTATATCATTTGTGTGTCTACACTGAGACTCTGAATACACTGGAAGTGCAATTTTGTTTAATGTGGCGGGATAAAGGTTTTCAAGTTCTCCTGATCCATCCGTATTATTAGCTCAGAATTGCTGGCATTTCTTGCCATCTTCGGATCTACACCCATTTGAGTCAGTGGGCCATTCTGGACGGAGGAGATAATAGAGCAGAAGTGAAGTGAGAGAAAAGGTGAGACAAGATTTTCTCTTTTCTCTTCAAAGAGGAAAGGTCTTTGGAATGGGAACAACTCACAACCAAACTCTGGGGAAAGGATGTGATGGAAAATGAGACAAACATCCTACCCCTGTGATGAGAAGGATTCCCTGGGCTGGATGGAGGGAGGTCACAGGTGGCTGGACGAGGAAACCAACTAGCGAGAAACACACACAAGTGCACAGCAAACACCCTGAGGCCACTCAGCCTGACTCCATACAAACATGTGTCCAGCAGCCAGCCCTTCACCTGTGGCTCCCCAGCAAGACAGGTACCTCGGGGGTGCCAACTCATTCTGAGTCCATTATGCCTGGCCATTCGTAAACCGCTGTCTAACGTGTGAGGAATAAACTCTAAATGTTTATGAGGAAATTGGGGAAGGAGATTGAAAGGTTACTTAAACGGAAAAAAAAGAAGTTCAGGAAGGCAGGATGGTAGAGAGACAAGAAAAAGACCTTAAAAGATAGAAAGGATTTGCCAAAGGAGAGAAGGAAAAAGAAATGATTCCGAATGGGTTAACCTGCACCTAGGAGGTTAAGGAAGATTACTGATGTGTGAAGACTATGGAATAAAGTGAATAAAATTTATCAGAAGTTGCTGAGAATATGGTAAGAAGCATGATTATCACATTATGCATTGGCTGCAATGGCATTCTAGGGGGACACTAGGAAGGGGAAGCAAATGTTCATGAGATGACAGCAGCAGGTGGAAAGTTGTTTCAGGGGAAGATCCGTCTTGCAGAGGGTGTATCAGAGGAGGGCAAGTGTGAGCAAGCAAGGAAATACTAAGTGTATACGGCTCCTTCACTGAGTGCACCCAGCCCCGTGGTCAGCCTTGAGAACAAGCAGGACTTCAGGTACTGGAGCTACATTTCATTCATCAAGACTTGAGAAGACACCCTTAACTCAGGTCTTCTCTTCAAACTCCATCTTCCCTTCTTGACCTTCATTTGGCCTCTTCCCTTACCCGCAAGCTGTGGACTGAGGCCACAGAGCAAGATGGGTCACTAGTGTCCTCCATCCCCGAGCGACTGTGGTTCACATCACTGGAGCACCAAAGGCAATAACCAAGTCACAGACACAAGAGTGTATGAAGAAGAAGAGATTCTGATAAGGCTTTCTGTGACAGTGTGGGCCAAGTCGGCTCTATATGGCTGGTATCACCTGAATTAGGAGCAGCCTTAGGGGAGAAGTTCTCAGAAGGCAGAGCCTGGCTCTCTAGAGGCTCTGCGTGCTCACAGCCCACTCCAAGACCTCAGTCACAGCTTTGGCCCCCAATATCTCTCCCTCTACCTACTCACAGTTTTTGAAGTCTTCTTTCCTCCACATTTCTCTTGAGAGGTGGAGCAGGAAGATGAGCTTCAGGCCAGCTCAGACTCCCCTGGGATCCCAGCAGGATGCCTATCATTAACCTCCCACCTTCTAGGAAGCTCCTGAGATCTCCACATTTGGGGGAGTTTTCATTTCCGCTGTGCTTCAAATGGCTGGCTGGAGATGGCCTGTTGGAAGGTGGCTAAAAGCAAGTAGCAATCCTTCGGGCAGCCTGGCCCTTCTCGACTGTCAGACATCTTCAGGGATATTCTAGGAAACGTTGTTTGTTCTAGAGAAGGGAGGGAAACAATCCAATTGTCCAATAATGCTTGAATGGAAAATAAATGATGCTATACGCATGTGATGAAATAATAGCAAACGGTCAAAAATCAAAGACCTAGATCTATATGGATTCACGTGGAGAAATCTTGAAAACGTAATATTGATCGAAAGAAAAGAAGATCAAGAACGTTAGATTGTGATAACAGGTATGTAAGTATTGAAATATTTAAATCAATTCAACATATTGCTTCTATATATATAGATGCAAGAAAATAAACTTGATCCAAAGAACACATTATTTACATTTAATATGCTCATTTATCTACGAGACCCAAAAGAACCCACAGATAAACTAGCAGGAACTAATAAGACGGTTCAACAAGGCACACACATACAAGATCAATAAATGTTAAAAATCAATCAGGCTCCTCTACACTGGCGATAACAAATTAGAAACTGTAAAAGAAAATAAGGAAAAAATAAGATCTAAAAATAGTCACAAGAGCTATATAAATTATTTAGAGCTAAGCATACGTAGAAGGAAATAGAACTAACAAACTGAGTACGACCAGTGAAACTCCGCCCAACCCAAGGTTAGGAAAAGACTGTTGTTACTTTATGAGAACAGACCCTCTTCTTAAGGAGCAGATCAGTAAGTGAGAGTGAATCAAAGAAACACAGCATTTGAAAAGTCAGCTAGTCCAAGCCTCTTGATTGCACATACAGAAGCTGAAGCCCAGATAGGTTGAGTTACTTGGTAAAGGGCCCAATGTCCTGACTCAAGGACTAACATTTTTCACTCATTCGTAAGACACAATCAAATTCAGTACCTTGGAAAGAGATGGGAAAAAAATGAAGAAATCAATTATATAGTTCTTCATCTTTAAGTACAGAAATAGCCGTGACAAAATTACATGTATGGAGGGAAAATTGCAGTGCAGAGTTTAAAATGTCAACAATCCACAGGGAAACTGGAGACCATTTAAAATATTCAGATTAAATCTCTCTAGAAAAGACATTAAAAGATCTCCAGAAGAAGTAAAGCTGTCACTGTTTGCTGATGACATGATACTATACATAGAGAATCCTAAAGATGCTACCAGAAAACTACTAGAGCTAATCAATGAATTTGGTAAAGTAGCAGGATACAAAATTAATGCACAGAAATCTCTGGCATTCCTGTACACTAATGATGAAAAATCTGAAAATGAAATCAAGAAAACACTCCCATTTACCATTGCAACAAAAACAATAAACTATCTAGGAATAAACCTACCTAAGGAGACAAAAGACCTGTATGCAGAGAATTATAAGACACTGATGAAAGAAATTAAAGATGATACAAATAGATGGAGAGATATACCATGCTCCTGGATTGGAAGAATCAATATTGTGAAAACGACTCTACTACCCAAAGCAATCTACAGATTCAATGCAATCCCTATCAAACTACCACTGGCATTTTCCACAGAACTAGAACAAAAAATTTCAACATTTGTTTGGAGAAACAAAAGACCCCGAATAGCCAAAGCAATCTTGAGAACGAAAAACGGAGCTGGAGGAATCAGGCTCCCTGACTTCAGACTATACTACAAAGCTACAGTAATCAAGACAGTGTGGTACTGGCACAAAAACAGAAAGATAGATCAATGGAACAGGATAGAAAGCCCAGAGATAAACCCACGCACATATGGTCAACTTATCTTTGATAAAGGAGGCAGGAATGTACAGTGGAGAAAGGACAGCCTCTTCAATAAGTGGTGCTGGGAAAACTGGACAGGGACATGTAAAAGTATGAGATTACATCATTCCCTAACACCATACACAAAAATAAGCTCAAAATGGATTAAAGACCTAAATGTAAGGCCAGAAACTATCAAACTCTTAGAGGAAAACATAGGCAGAACACTCTATGACATAAATCACAGCAAGATCCTTTTGGACCCACCTCCTAGAGAAATGGAAATAAAAACAAAGATAAACAAATGGGACCCAAAGAAACTTCAAAGCTTTTGCACAGCAAAGGAAACCATAAACAAGACCAAAAGACAACCCTCAGAATGGGAGAAAATATTTGCAAATGAAGCAACTGACAAAGGATTAATCTCCAAAATTTATAAACAGCTCATGCAGCTCAATAGCTAAAAAACAAACAACCCAATCCAAAAATGGGCAGAAGACTTAAATAGGCATTTCTCCAAAGAAGATATACAGACTACCAACAAACACATGAAAGAATGTTCAACATCATTAATCATTAGAGAAATGCAAATCAAAACTACAATGAGATATCATCTCACACCAGTCAGAATGGCCATCATCAAGAAATCTAGAAACAATAAATACTGGAGAGGGTGTGGAGAAAAGGGAACACTCTTGCACTGCTGGTGGGAATGTGAATTGGTACAGCCACTGTGGAGAACAGTATGGAGGTTCCTTAAAAAACTACAAATAGAACTACCATATGATCCAGCAATCCCACTACTAGGCATATACCCTGAGAAAACCATAATTCAAAAAGAGACATGGACCAAAATGTTCATTGCAGCTCTATTCACAATAGCCCGGAGCTGGAAACAACCTAAGTGTCCATCATCGGATGAATGGATAAAGAAGATGTGGCACATATATACAATGGAATATTACTCAGCCATAAAAAGAAATGAAACTGAGCTATTTGTAATGAGGTGGATAGACCTAGAGTCTGCCATACAGAGTGAAGTTAAGTCAGAAAGAGAAAGACAAATACCGTATGCTAACACATATATATGGAATTTAAAAAAAAGTCATGAAGAACCTAGGGGTAAAACGGGAATACAGACACAGACCTACTTGAGAATGGACTTGAGGATATGGGGAGGGGGAAGGGTAAGCTGTGACAAAACGAAAGAGAGGCATGGACATATATACACTACCAAACGTAAGGTAGATAGATAGTGGGAAGCAGCCGCAGAGCACAGGGAGATCAGCTCGGTGCTTTGTGACCACCTGGAGGGGTGGGATGGGGAGGGTGGGAGGGAGGGAGATGCATGAGGGAAGGGATGTGGGAACAGATGTATATGTATGACTGATTCACTTTGTTATAAAGCAGAAACTAAAAATAAAAAAGATCTCCAATCAAACTGTTCATTTTATAATAGACATGGTATGATACAATTTATAATAGATATGGTATGAACCTTTCCCTTTCACGGGAAAGGTTCGGCTGGGAAAAAGGAACTGTTCTTGAAAATGGGGCCTGTGCTATTGCAGACACTGTGCTCAACCTAGGTCCACCGAATGCTCTGATGTCATCACTGAGGTCACAGAATTCCGCTGTGCGCCTGGCAACCTTGCAAACATAACAGCCCTGGTGAGCACTAGGCAGTACTGCTGGTTCACTAAGTGGTACAAGTTTTTCAGCCATTTAGGAGACTTGACTATTTTTATTTGTACTGAATCATTTCAACGGATTGCCCAAGAGCCAACAAGGGCCAACCTGTAGGGAAGAGGAGGAGTTGGACATCTCTTGAGGCATCTTCTAAGGGAGACTTCTAGTTGGTACGATGGAACGGCGACAAAAGAGGAAACATCTGGAAAATGAAGAGTCCCAGGAAACTGCCGAGAACAGAGGAGGTATGTGGGGGGCAACTTGTCTGGGGCACATGGGTTTCTGCCAAACTGAACCTTCTCTAGGAAGCGGGGGACTGAGAACGTGTCACCTGTGAAGCAGGGAGCGAGAGACCTTGTCTCACTGATGCTGCCGTATCCATCCGGAGGGTCCCTGTGGTGTGAGATGGCACAGAACGGCCAGATGGCCCCTGGGAGATGGGAGGTCAGCTCCGATGGTCTGAGGACTCTCTCCTGGGGCAGCCGGGCCTGGAGCTTTGTCGGACTCACAGCAGGCTGCATCCTGCTTGCACAGACCTAGAGGTGCAGCTTTTCTCAGTCCCCGATTTCTCTCTTATTCTCTTGGATCTTTCCCTGGGGTCAAGAGGTGGGGATGTGAAGGATGCAAGGATGCTGAGAGAGACCCAGGAGTTGCTTGGCCTCTTTTACCAAAGTGGAAAGAGAAGCCCCATGAGTTGAAGGCCCTGTTGAAAAATATCTTGACAAGTGGAATGCACTTCGGAAGAAGATTGTTTGTCTAGGGATGGTGTCATATTGAAAGCAAGGAGGTTTTATTCCTTCAACAGGAAGAATTTCCCAAAGGAGATCAAGGGAAGGGAAGGGTTTTCCAGAGACTGAGACCGCGTGGGCGGGGGTGAGAAATGGCCTCAGGGTCCTGCAGGGAGCTCTGAGAGCCACGGGCCACGGGGTGCCTGCGTGCATTAAATGTAGGCGAGTAGCTTGCCCTGGGAGAGGGGTGGTCACCCCAGAGCTCCAGCTAGAGGCCTCTGCCCCACATTAGAGCCCAGTAGCTCCTACCAGGCCCAGGGCCCTGGAGACTGTAGGATGGGCCCTGGGAATGGAGCTCTAGACAGCAGGCAGATTTTCAGGCAGTGGCTGGGACAGGCTGGGGAAGGCAATGACTGCCCCTGACCATTCAGAATATTTTGCTCTATGTTCCTCTGTGTGTGTGGGTGTGTGAATGTGTGTGTGTGAGTGTGTGTGTGTGTGTGTGAGTGTGTGTGTGTCTGTGTGTTTGTGGTATTGCAGAGAAGAGCGGGATGAATGGGGGTAGAGTGCTTACCAGATAGAAAGTCTGCGTGGTAAAGTTCTTGTCACCCTGCCTGGACCTGGCTGACACTCGGTGTACGTAAGAGTGTATACAGAATTCTTGTTAGGGGTGTTTTATGAGACAGTAACTCATACACCCATGTACACTCTGATACAGCAAAAATATCACACACCCCACATATAACTTCCTTATTAAACCACACACAGCACATGGAGGTATATACACGCATCCCTCTTGTACTACGTTCTCATACAACCCACCTGTATCACAATCCTTTCCTCCAACACCAAACGCTGGAGATGAGATATGTATATAGACACACACACTATCTATATATGACACACACACACACACACACACACTATATATATATCTCCTCAACTCTCGCACAAACACAGCTAACTTCAGCCATCTCTAAATACCTCTATAAAAACCACTCACGTGTCAGACACACCACACTTATAACACATTCTTGAGTAATGCCAGACCCGCTTTGTACAAACCACAGTAAACCACAGTCTCACTAACCCATGTCAGGGCTGCCAGAGAAAATATGGGCTATCCAGTTCAATTTGAATTCCAGATAAACAACAAGTAATGTTTCAGTATCAGGATGTCCCAAATATTGTATGGGCCATACTTACACTCAAAATAAGTCAGACCAAATACTGCATGGGAATACTTACACTAAAAAATTATTCTGGGTTTATCTGAAACTGAAATTTAACTGGGTGCCCTGTATTTTTGTTCGCTAAGTCTGGCAACCCTTATAAACCTACCACCAGCTGATGTATTATATATTTATTGTAGTTTTGTTTAGTGTGTGTCTTCCCCTACTAGAATGTGCAGCATTACCAGAGACTACAACAATGGAAGAGTGCCGGATACACAGGACTAGCTGCTCACTGAATCTTGGTGAATGAATGAATCAACACACACCATAAATACAAGCCACACCGTGTAATAAGGAAAAGTTACATGTCCCAGAATTCCTGACTTGTGAACAGAAACCATGCACACAAAGGCCACAGACACAGATAGACACATCTGCACTGTGCTCCCCACGCCAACCCCACACTCACCACAGACATAACTGATACACATCACTCACTCTTCCCACACACTCACAGTCACCACCGACGCCTACATTACCAACAAGACAGTGAGAGAATAAGTATTGATTGGAATTAAATCCTGGAGTATCCACTGGGAACCACACTCTCAACTGTGTGTATTCACTGCACCTGACACGTGTCACACACTCAGTAAATATTTGTGGACAGAGGACTGATGAACCCACCCTGAGCCTTTCATTCCTCCCTCAGGAATCTCGAAGTCACAAGAGGATCCCCCTCGGCTTGGATCCACTGTGGTGGCCCAAGGCTGCAGCCCAGGGGCAGGGGAGGTCTCCTCTGCCTCCAAATACTTCTTCTGTACTTCTACTCCACGCAAGCTCATCTACGCTGGTAAGGGCGCGGGGCTCCTCGGGTGAGGGGGTGCTTGGCTGTGAGGCAGGAGGCACACAGATCCCACGGAGGCTGAGAGGAAATCCAGGGTCATCAGAGGTGATGAGGGCTCTGTGGAAGAGCCTGGGCAGGATGGCTGAGCTGTTACGAGGGCGTGGGTGCCAGCTGAGTGTGGGTGTGTGTGTGTGTGAATACTGCTACCACCATGGTGGGGAAGTCAAGGAGCAGGGGCCGGAAAGGTCTGGGCTTGAGGTGGAGGGAAGAGGGACCAGATTAAGCATCTTCAGAGGAAAATGTAGGCTTTGTCTTTGCCTTTGCTTCCAGAGAAGGACAGAGTTCTGCATCATAGACCTCCAGGCTCAGAGCAGGACCATCCAGCTCAGGTCCACACAGCTCACACATACATGCGCCCTCCAGGCACAGCCCTTCTCAGTGCACACATAAACCCCAAGCACGTGATCCACAATGCTCCTCTCCTGCACCACAGCCCCATTCCACAAGGAATGCACCACCGATATTCCCAAACTCACACTCCTCGTCGTACACGCATCCAGCCGCATCCCTCCCATACCACAGCCCTCACCACCATACTCCACACCCCTGTATACAGACACCGCTCCAGTATCCCCCCCACGCACACGAAAAGCCCACAGATGACACCAGATACACCACTCCGTCCTACGGCCAACAGACACCAAGCTCACGACATAGCCATGTCGTGCAAATGTCCCTCTCTCGTCTACCACACCTGCTCCCTCAGCTTCCGGCATGGCCCATGCATGTTATTATGTTTTTAATTTCCTTTTTCAGGAATCCGGAGGTTTCATCGAGACACTGCCCAGCCTAGACCACCCCTAGCCCAGGATCAGGAAGAAGGAGAGACCGCTTCCCCATCATACTGTGTCTCCTCCTCACCCTCTTCACCCTGTAAGAACTATCTGCACCCAGACAAAGAGGAAAGGGGCATGAAAATATACTACATGCAGGTACAAGTCAACAAGGGTGTCGCTGTCTCCTGGAAGACAAAGAAACCCTTGGAGTTGCCTGAAAAGCAGCTGAGGATAGAAGAAGTGACCCTTCCTGAGGATGTGTGCGCAGTAGCCACTGACCCCTCTTCTGATGTGTCCACCGAAAGCCTCCTGTCTGACAGTGAGCCCACTGGGGAGGAGAAAGAGTATGAGGAAAGGGCAGAGCCAGGCAGCCCATCAGGGTCACCTGCCGTCGAGGAGAGACCCAGCGCCAAGACAGCGGACTGGATGGTGACCATGGAGACCGGCTTCAGGTGCATGGCTTGCTGCCGGGTCTTCCCCACCTTGGAGATCCTCCAACAGCACGTGAACTTCGGCGTCCTGGAGGGCTTCAGCTGCCGTGTCTTTCATCTCACCATGGCCAAGCTGATGGGCAATGTGGAATCCAGAGCACCCCCGAGGAAGAGGAGGAGGAGGAGGAGGAGGAGGAAGAGAAGCAAGAAGAAAAGGAGAATGAGCGAGAGCAGCCCACGGGGGAAGGCCCCAGCCCGAAGAGACCCCGCAGGTAGGGTCTTTTCTCTCTTTTGATTTCCACACAGCAACTGAGATTCATGGGACAGAAGTCCTGGAAGACGGTGTGGCCGTCCCTTGGAAGAGGTAAGGCTTGAGGCTGGCAGTCTTCTGAGCCTATGTCACGAGGGCCCAGAGGAGTCCAAGGGAAGGGGCCGCACACATGTGCTGGTTGACCTCATGGCTCTGCAGTTGCATCCGCTTGGGACACGCCCAGCACTACCAAAGGAACTGAGCTCTGTTGACTTAATCAAGAAGCTGGAGCCTTTTCCGAGGAGTTTTCTCAGGGTCTGCACGATGGACCTCAACTCTTAGAGGACGTACTGCCAGCAGCTCCTTCTCGGCAGAGAGAGCCAGGAGTGGTGTGAAGAGAGGACAGGGGCCCTTGCAGGACCACAACTTTGAGGTCTGAGAGCCTTGGGCCTGAGCCGAGGTCTCACCCTGACCACTGGACCTAGCCTTCTGTGACAAAGGGGAATATGAAAGAGAGTCACGTGGAAGTGAGGTCCCCCGAGATATGGAAATGTTCCAGAACCTTCGTTGCGTGGCAGTTGATCTGGAGCCAAGCTCACTGTGGTGTGTGTGGCTCTGAGCATTAAGGCAACGCTGGAGGGTAACCCTGACCAGCAGAGCTTGGAGTGCTTCTTGTCTCTTCCTGTTCTACCTCATTTGTTTTATCCCTTCCAGGGAGAAGAAAGGACCCTCGGGAGAGTAGCAGACAGAATGCCGTGGTCTGAAGGAGGATGAAGGGACCGGCACTCAGTCTAACATCATATGACAATAGAAACGTCCTATGCAATAAAGGGCATTTTCCAAACCTTTCCTGGAGGTTTTATTTAATTACATTGTTCTATCTATGCATCTATCTGTCATCTACATCTGTATCTTTCACGGTTTGTGAACAAGCTTTCACATAAGCACTAGAGACGTCCGCCAGCATTTTCCAGAAGAGGCCTGCAAATTGCTGGGGACTCCTCACAAATAGGGAATGGCCACAACCCCTGCCACACAGACTATGCGCGTGGCCCTCCTGACGTACTCCCACTCTCTCTCTGAATTTCCCGAGGTCTCAGATGAGGGTGCTGGCTGGAGGCAATGATCACGTGCAGGCTGACTCTTCTCCAGATTCTGATTCTCTTCCTGGGCCTATCGTCCTCAAGCACAGTCTCCATGTCCCTGGCCACACTGATCTCTCTCCTTCAGTCCTTCCCTCCCTCCCTCTCCTGCCTCCCAGTGCAGAGAATACTTTTTGACATTTGAGACGACATTTATCTTTTGTTCACAGAATTCTCACCTGTTCTACTGTGGCCTCCGTTGTGAACATTCCAAAGCTGAGAATTTTCTTTTTTTCTCCCTCATTTCTGCTGAGTCTTTACCTTCCTAATGCAGTGAACTCACAGTGCCTAGCTGACTGGATGGGGAAAAAAATCCAGGGAGCAAAGAGAAATAATAAAAGAATGTATCAGCTAATTTTTCATAGTGTTATCCAACTACATATTTTTAAAATTTTGGAATAATATTAGGAATCTTCTCTTTATAAAAAACTGAATTATTGGGCTTCCCTGGTGGAGCAGTGGTTAAGAATATGCCTGCGAATGCAGGGGACATGGGTTCGAGCCCTGGTCTGGGAAGATCCCACGTGCCACGGAGTAACTAAGCCCGCGCGCCACAACTACTGAGCCTGCGCTCTACAGCCCGTGTGCCACATCTACCGAGCCCACGTGCCACAACTACGGAAGCCTGCCTGCCTAGAGCCCATGCTCCGCAACAAGAGAAGCCACTGCAATGAGAAGCCCGTGCACCACAGCCAAGAGTAGCCCCCGCTCACTGCAACTAGAGAACGCCCGCTAGCAGCAACAAAGACCCAATGCAGCCCAAAATAAATTAATTAATTTTAAAATATTGAATTAGTTTCAAGGGTACAGTGTATAAAAGCACAGTAAAAGCCCCCCATTCGTAACCCCCCAACCCCACTCTCAAGATGGAATAGATATGCTGTGATACAATTTAGAGTCGTAGTACTACTCCTCCTCCCACCACATCCGAAATCCTCTGAGCCAGGTGCAGCAGCTTCCTTTCACAATGCTAGGACCCGCCACAAGACAGATGATAATCCCTTTGGACATTTCAAGGAGCGGCACCAAGGGAACAGTACCTGGGAAATGCCACTGACAGCTCAGAATATCCATGGCATCTCTAGAGCCTCGGCACTGCTCTCGCTCTGGGAATGAAGGTCCAAAAAGCACATCGGAGAATGTTCATAGTTGTAAACAAGCTCCACCTTTGAAACACAATCTACATAGAACCACATATACAAGCCTGCACAATGGATGAAGCCAAGGTCTCCTCCATGATTTCCCTTCTGACCACCTTATTGTCTCCTCAACCATAAAAGGTGAACTTGAAACTCAGGACCTTGCCTTGTCACCAGAAACATCCAAGCTTGGATCAGTCTTTCTAAGACCAGATACTTGCTCTCTGAACTATTAGAGACTTGTCACATACACAGAAGTAGAACAGGATTAGTTCTATCTACCTGGGGACCTGGAGTCTTTCACATTGCTCCTGTTCAAACTCTCAGAACAGCAAAACTTTACCTACAAAGGGTTCAAGCCATGACACTCCCAATTTCCACACACCTCCTCATCTCTTGTGAGTCACATGCAGCCAATTCCAGGAATTGGAAACATGGTTGTGAGGAGGAAACTGACTTTGGGGCTCCCCTTGGATATGGTCTTCCAGACTTACCAAAAGGCCATTAAGAGGAAGGTTTACCCCACCTCAGGGAAACCCGAGGCAGTACTCGCAGTCAAGGGCTGGCCATGGCTTCTGAGCTACATCCAAAAAGAATTTCATACTGTACCTCGATCTGCTGAAGCAATTTCTGACTGTCCGAGAGCCAGCATGTACCGCTCCTGAACTGCCTCCATTGTGGATCATCAGTAGGGCTGGCAGATTTAGTAAATAAAAATACAGGATACCCAGTTAAACTTGAACTTCACATGAATAATAAGTCATTATTTTTACTATAAGTAGATCCTATGTACTATTTGGGGCATACTTATCTTCAAAATGTACTCGTTGTTTTTCTGACATTCATATTTAACTAAACAGCCTATATTTTATCTGTCAACCCTACTCAGCAGAAATGATGGAGGCTTATAGAGATCCAGGAGACGCCTCAGCGCCTCCTCAGCTTTTATTTCTACGTCCTGGACAGCGAGCACGAACCTTCCACTCCCAGGCATTGGCTAGAATGGAGGATATTCTCTGTTTTAGAGCTTTTTCTACTTGTCATTGTTATTACCTTCCTTATTTTAAAGAGAGGTTTATTTTTTTCCAAACTTAATAGCTCATCCAAAAGTATTTCAAAGTTCATTAGACAAGGGAAAAACAACATGGTTCTGAAAAGTGAAGGAAACCGCCTGGTGTTTAGTAAAGAAGTCGTAGGGAGATTGAAAAAGCCAAACTTAATAAGCAAATCTCTCCAAGGGTATTTTCAGAGCTTGATACCCTCCCACACCCTGAAAATATTATTACATCAAGAATGTAGAACTGCTAACCAAATGTAAGGCTCCCATATGATTCTATCAAACTCAGGATGCTTCTTTACTAAGCAGTGAGCACACTTGCTGCCCCAGGGACCTTGGCAGTTGCAACATAGGGCTCTTCCCTTTGGGATGGAAACAGCAAGTTTTCCTGTGGTCTACACGCTGGCCCCAAAAATACTACACTCCCAATACTTGTCAACTTTTAAGTATTTTTCTACATAGCTCCATTTTTCTGTTACTATTTGGACTACATCCTAGACTTGACGTTACATAAATTGCATTCAAGAAGCTATTTTTAAAAGTCGGTAGGAAACCTTCAATCTATAGCTTGCAGTCCCTGGCTTACTTTCATCCAGGTGCATAAGGGTTTTCAAAAGTAGTCAGGTTAGTTACCCCGTATCACAGCCCCACGCTTGTGTCACAGATGTAAAAATGGAACAGGATATTTAAGGTTTTAGTTGCCAACTCATCAAGCCTCCCAGACAGAGGCAATAGAGCAAAATGATTACAGAGGCATGGATTTTGATTTGCTCCAGTGTCTTGGGCAAGTCACTTGGCCTCTGTATTTATTTGTACTTATCTGCACTTATCTGTCACCTGGGGGTTATAACTGTACCTGGTCCATGGGTACGTTGTACAAAAGATCTGTAAAGTAGTTACAAGAAACCGACACAGAGTAAGCACTCCACAGACATTGGCTATTACCTATTGGAAATATTTCTCCATGAAGCAGATTACTTTATCAGTGGATGACTTGGTGGGAGACAGTGAATCGCAGAATCACAGCATGTTGAAAGTGACCTAGTTCACACTCTTGTGTGAGAAAAAGAAAAGTGTGCATGTGTAGAAAATGTCTGAAAGTTTACCTAACAAATAGTTCATCATGTTAACTTTGAGGATTAGAATAAATCAGGAAAGGAGGAAAGAAAAACTTGAGTGTACTTCAATTTCTATATCATTTGTGTGTCTACACTGAGACTCTGAATACACTGGAAGTGCAATTTTGTTTAATGTGGCGGGATAAAGGTTTTCAAGTTCTCCTGATCCATCCGTATTATTAGCTCAGAATTGCTGGCATTTCTTGCCATCTTCGGATCTACACCCATTTGAGTCAGTGGGCCATTCTGGACGGAGGAGATAATAGAGCAGAAGTGAAGTGAGAGAAAAGGTGAGACAAGATTTTCTCTTTTCTCTTCAAAGAGGAAAGGTCTTTGGAATGGGAACAACTCACAACCAAACTCTGGGGAAAGGATGTGATGGAAAATGAGACAAACATCCTACCCCTGTGATGAGAAGGATTCCCTGGGCTGGATGGAGGGAGGTCACAGGTGGCTGGACGAGGAAACCAACTAGCGAGAAACACACACAAGTGCACAGCAAACACCCTGAGGCCACTCAGCCTGACTCCATGCAAACATGTGTCCAGCAGCCAGCCCTTCACCTGTGGCTCCCCAGCAAGACAGGTACCTCGGGGGTGCCAACTCATTCTGAGTCCATTATGCCTGGCCATTCGTAAACCGCTGTCTAACGTGTGAGGAATAAACTCTAAATGTTTATGAGGAAATTGGGGAAGGAGATTGAAAGGTTACTTAAACGGAAAAAAAAGAAGTTCAGGAAGGCAGGATGGTAGAGAGACAAGAAAAAGACCTTAAAAGATAGAAAGGATTTGCCAAAGGAGAGAAGGAAAAAGAAATGATTCCGAATGGGTTAACCTGCAGCTAGGAAGTTAAGGAAGATTATTGATGTGTGAAGACTATGGAATAAAGTGAATAAAATTTATCAGAAGTTGCTGAGAATATGGTAAGAAGCATGATTATCACATTATGAATTGGCTGCAATGGCATTCTAGGGGGACACTAGGAAGGGGAAGCAAATGTTCATGAGATGACAGCAGCAGGTGGAAAGTTGTTTCAGGGGAAGATCCGTCTTGCAGAGGGTGTATCAGAGGAGGGCAAGTGTGAGCAAGCAAGGAAATACTAAGTGTATACGGCTCCTTCACTGAGTGCACCCAGCCCCGTGGTCAGCCTTGAGAACAAGCAGGACTTCAGGTACTGGAGCTACATTTCATTCATCAAGACTTGAGAAGACACCCTTAACTCAGGTCTTCTCTTCAAACTCCATCTTTCCTTCTTGACCTTCATTTGGCCTCTTCCCTTACCCACAAGCTGTGGACTGAGGCCACAAAGCAAGATGGGTCACTAGTGTCCTCCATCCCCGAGCGACTGTGGTTCACATCACTGGAGCACCAAAGGCAATAACCAAGTCACAGACACAAGAGTGTATGAAGAAGAAGAGATTCTGATAAGGCTTTCTGTGACAGTGTGGGCCAAGTCGGCTCTATATGGCTGGTATCACCTGAATTAGGAGCAGCCTTAGGGGAGAAGTTCTCAGAAGGCAGAGCCTGGCTCTCTAGAGGCTCTGCGTGCTCACAGCCCACTCCAAGACCTCAGTCACAGCTTCGGCCCCCAATATCTCTCCCTCTACCTACTCACAGTTTTTGAAGTCTTCTTTCCTCCACATTTCTCTTGAGAGGTAGAGCAGGAAGATGAGCTTCAGGCCAGCTCAGACTCCCCTGGGATCCCAGCAGGATGCCTATCATTAACCTCCCACCTTCTAGGAAGCTCCTGAGATCTCCACATTTGGGGGAGTTTTCATTTCCGCTGTGCTTCAAATGGCTGGCTGGAGATGGCCTGTTGGAAGGTGGCTAAAAGCAAGTAGCAATCCTTCGGGCAGCCTGGCCCTTCTCGACTGTCAGACATCTTCAGGGATATTCTAGGAAACGTTGTTTGTTCTAGAGAAGGGAGGGAAACAATCCAATTGTCCAATAATGCTTGAATGGAAAATAAATGATGCTATACGCATGTGATGAAATAATAGCAAACGGTCAAAAATCAAAGACCTAGATCTATATGGATTCACGTGGAGAAATCTTGAAAACGTAATATTGATTGAAAGAAAAGAAGATCAAGAACGTTAGATTGTGATAACAGGTATGTAAGTATTGAAATATTTAAATCAATTCAACATATTGCTTCTATATATATAGATGCAAGAAAATAAACTTGATCCAAAGAACACATTATTTACATTTAATATGCTCATTTATCTATGAGACCCAAAAGAACCCACAGATAAACTAGCAGGAACTAATAAGACGGTTCAACAAGGCACACACATACAAGATCAATAAATGTTAAAAATCAATCAGGCTCCTCTACACTGGCGATAACAAATTAGAAACTGTAAAAGAAAATAAGGAAAAAATAAGATCTAAAAATAGTCACAAGAGCTATATAAATTAGAGCTAAGCATACGTAGAAGGAAATAGAACTAACAAACTGAGTACGACCAGTGAAACTCCGCCCAACCCAAGGTTAGGAAAAGACTGTTGTTACTTTATGAGAACAGACCCTCTTCTTAAGGAGCAGATCAGTAAGTGAGAGTGAATCAAAGAAACACAGCATTTGAAAAGTCAGCTAGTCCAAGCCTCTTGATTGCACATACGGAAGCTGAAGCCCAGATAGGCTGAGTTACTTGGTAAAGGGCCCAATGTCCTGACTCAAGGACTAACATTTTTCACTCATTCGTAAGACACAATCAAATTCAGTACCTTGGAAAGAGATGGGAAAAAAATGAAGAAATCAATTATATAGTTCCTCATCTTTAAGTACAGAAATAGCCGTGACAAAATTACATGTATGGAGGGAAAATTGCAGTGCAGAGTTTAAAATGTCAATAACCCACAGGGAAACTGGAGACCATTTAAAATATTCAGATTAAATCTCTCTAGAAAAGACATTAAAAGATCTCCAGAAGAAGTAAAGCTGTCACTGTTTGCTGATGACATGATACTATACATAGAGAATCCTAAAGATGCTACCAGAAAACTACTAGAGCTAATCAATGAATTTGGTAAAGTAGCAGGATACAAAATTAATGCACAGAAATCTCTGGCATTCCTGTACACTAATGATGAAAAATCTGAAAATGAAATCAAGAAAACACTCCCATTTACCATTGCAACAAAAACAATACACTATCTAGGAATAAACCTACCTAAGGAGACAAAAGACCTGTATGCAGAGAATTATAAGACACTGATGAAAGAAATTAAAGATGATACAAATAGATGGAGAGATATACCATGCTCCTGGATTGGAAGAATCAATATTGTGAATATGACTCTACTACCCAAAGCAATCTACAGATTCAATGCAATCCCTATCAAACTACCACTGGCATTTTTCACAGAACTAGAACAAAAATTTTCAACATTTGTTTGCAGAAACAAAAGACCCCGAATAGCCAAAGCAATCTTGAGAACGAAAAACGGAGCTGGAGGAATCAGGCTCCCTGACTTCAGACTATACTACAAAGCTACAGTAATCAAGACAGTGTGGTACGGGCACAAAAACAGAAAGATAGATCAATGGAACAGGATAGAAAGCCCAGAGGTCAACCCACGCACATATGGTCAACTTACCTTTGATAAAGGAGGCAGGAATGTACAGTGGAGAAAGGACAGCCTCTTCAATAAGTGGTGCTGGGAAAACTGGACAGGGACATGTAAAAGTATGAGATTACATCATTCCCTAACACCATACACAAAAATAAGCTCAAAATGGATTAAAGACCTAAATGTAAGGCCAGAAACTATCAAACTCTTAGAGGAAAACATAGGCAGAACACTCTATGACATAAATCACAGCAAGATCCTTTTGGACCCACCTCCTAGAGAAATGGAAATAAAAACAAAGATAAACAAATGGGACCCAAAGAAACTTCAAAGCTTTTGCACAGCAAAGGAAACCATAAACAAGACCAAAAGACAACCCTCAGAATGGGAGAAAATATTTGCAAATGAAGCAACTGACAAAGGATTAATCTCCAAAATTTATAAACAGCTCATGCAGCTCAATAGCTAAAAAACAAACAACCCAATCCAAAAATGGGCAGAAGACTTAAATAGGCATTTCTCCAAAGAAGATATACAGACTACCAACAAACACATGAAAGAATGTTCAACATCATTAATCATTAGAGAAATGCAAATCAAAACTACAATGAGATATCATCTCACACCAGTCAGAATGGCCATCATCAAGAAATCTAGAAACAATAAATACTGGAGAGGGTGTGGAGAAAAGGGAACACTCTTGCACTGCTGGTGGGAATGTGAATTGGTACAGCCACTGTGGAGAACAGTATGGAGGTTCCTTAAAAAACTACAAATAGAACTACCATATGATCCAGCAATCCCACTACTAGGCATATACCCTGAGAAAACCATAATTCAAAACGAGACATGGACCAAAATGTTCATTGCAGCTCTATTCACAATAGCCCGGAGCTGGAAACAACCTAAGTGTCCATCATCGGATGAATGGATAAAGAAGATGTGGCACATATATACAATGGAATATTACTCAGCCATAAAAAGAAACGAAACTGAGCTATTTGTAATGAGGTGGAGAGACCTAGAGTCTGTCATACAGAGTGAAGTAAGTCAGAAAGAGAAAGACAAATACCGTATGCTAACACATATATATGGAATTTTAAAAAAAAGGTCATGAAGAACCTAGGAGTAAAACGGGAATAAAGACACAGACCTACTTGAGAATGGACTTGAGGATATGGGGAGGGGGAAGGGTAAGCTGTGACAAAGCGAAAGAGAGGCATGGACATATATACACTACCAAACGTAAGGTAGATAGATAGTGGGAAGCAGCCGCAGAGCACAGGGAGATCAGCTCGGTGCTTTGGGAGATGCATAAGGCACTTGTTTTTTTTTGTTTGTTTGTTTTTGCGGTACACGGGCCTCTCACTGTTTTGGCCTCTCCCGCTGCGCAGCACAGGCTCTGGACGCGCAGGCTCAGCGGCCATGGCTCACGGGCCCAGCTGCCCCACAGCATGTGGGATCGTCCCGCATTGGGGCACAAACCCGTGTCCCCTGCATCGCAGGCGGACTCTCAATCACTGCGCCACCAGGGAAGCCCTCAAGGCACTTTTTATTGTTACAACTAGGGTGGCAGGGAAGAGTATGTGCCACTGGCCCATCTTACCTTGCACAGAACAGCTCCCAACAACAAAGAGCTATCCAGTTCAAAATGTCATTCATGCCAACGTCAAGAAATTTTGCTACAACATACTTAGAAAGTTCTGGCATTTTGACTTTAGCATACGCTAACTTTGGGTACAGGTTTCAGTCATTTGAGCAAACTGTTGAAGGCATTCCCAGGTAGCCAAGCTAACACGCTGAGTCTGGAATGGGTGTTGAATGCACTCGTATCAACAAATCCAGCCTAATCCAATATTACATTACTTCCACCTGCTTCAATACCGACAAAATCCACACACGTTATTTCTCAGGTTTCTATTGATATAAATTATAAAATTCCTTATTTTAGCAGATAGTGTCTCCTCATGGTCATCCTTTATACCCGGTGGGTACCCACCCCTTCCCTGCTCCCGTCCCCATTTCAAGGACTCTAGTCTGATTACTAGGTCTAGAAAAACGAGAGGTAGTGGAGGCAAGTCTTGAGGATCTACAGTCCCCTGCAAGGAAACTATCTCAGAGTAGAGGCAGACTTCCTTCTAATAGCACAGCAGGCTCAACTAAGAGGTCACAGGTCAGAGGTCACAGGCTGCAGCTTTGTTGGAATCTGCCCATATATTTCCACCTCAAATTTCCAGGATTCTACTCCTTCCCACTGATGCCCTATGACATAAGAGAATGTACAAGGTTGTGAATCAATGTGTTGTCATTCAGCCACTGACTGAATTTGACTTTGGATCCCCTTAAAAAAAAAAAAAAAAAAAAAGGAAGGAAAGAAAGATAGAAATGCTGATTATAACAAGTCCCCCAAAGTGTTGCTATGTAGCCAAGGTCAAAGCTAAGACAGAAAATCCCCAACGGTAAAAATACATTTCGAGCTCAAGCTATCAACTGGGAGTTGAAACTGAAGGCCCTACAAAGGACAATGGAACTGGATACAAAGCTAAAGATTTAGTCTTTAGCATAGATGGGAGTCAAGGTTAGAGGAAGCCATGCACTGGGAGTGAGTAGTGAACTACTCAACACTAAGAATGGAAGAGCAGCTCTTTCATTGAATGTCAAGAAAGAAACAGGTAGTCCCTAGTTGCTACCACTGTCTTTGAACCAAACTAAAGAACAAGGTCAACCACAAGGGCAGATATGAGAATCAAAAAGGAAACCTCTCTGGAATCCTCACTGAACCAAGTCTAAGTTCTGCTCTACTTGTGGTCTTTCACTTACAGAGACAAACCTTTTGGGCTTACCACAGGGATCAACAGACTTTTTCTCTGAAGGGCCAGAAAGTAAATATTTTAGGTTTTGTGGGCCATCAGTGCTCGTCACAACCACTGAACACTGTCAGCACAATGGGAAACACTCAAACATGGTAAATAAATGGATGGGCCAATAAAGAGCTTTTGTGTTCCAATAAAGCTTTAAAGGCAATGAGCCAGGTTGGGCTCACAGGAGGTAGTTTTCCAGCCCTTGACTTAACTCACTAAACTACAAATTACCTTGAGAGTTGGTGGTTTGATATCTACCAAACCAAACCAAACAAGAAAGCCCTAGGATTTCTGACATCTAATGCAATGCAATTTGAGGTAGCATGGACTTTACATACACATGTGAAGGTGTGGTCTAGGAAACCAATCTTGGAAACCTGCCTCTCACATTAAATACATCTTTTGCTGAGTAAGCCCTTTAACCAAGTAAGTGTTAAACATCAGTGAAATGACTAAGAAGTAGGAAATGGTATGCACACCTCCTCCTTAACAACTTGTTCCCATCATTCTAGGTTTCTTCCCTATGCACATTTTTCCTTAGGGAATCGCTGATAAATTTTACCTCTAAAACTTACCTGTTTCCACTCTCTATCTTCAGGATTTGCCCAATCACCGTTACTTTGTAAACAATTAAAAAAAGTTTTTTGGGGGGTAAATTCCTTTTTTCCCACAGCTAATGGTTCTGTGTGTCATAGTGTCTGGATCGACCCAGCTACTTCTCCAGTCAGACCAAGCACTTGAAAGGACAAGCCGGTACCCCGAGCTATCCATCCATTCACCCAGTAAGGAAGCTTGATGAGGAGAACTAGGATGTGTGCATTTCTACTGTTGGAATTAAAACAGAATATTCTGGGCTGCATGGATTTATCCTAAACTTCAAATGCATTAATTATAAATATACAGTTACACTAATATTCTGTATCTTTGAATAACCATATACATTTTTTTTTATAACTGATTTCTAGAGGTCTATTCCTTAATTTTGGCCATATATATGTATACCTCATGATGATAGGATTTCTTACTGTGAGGGATTAATATGTTCTTAGTAATTTTTAATATTATATTTTACATTATTTTACTACCTATGTTACTATAAAAATAACAGTATTTTACTGGAAAATTGATGTTCAATGAAAAATTTAAAATATGGAAGTTAGGGCTTCCCTGGTGGTGCAGTGGTTGAGTCCGCCTGCTGATGCAGGGGACACGGGTTCGTGCCCTGGTTTGGGAGGATCCCACATGCCGTGGAGCGGCTGGGCCCGTGAGCCATGGCCGCTGAGCCTGCGTGTCCGGAGCCTGTGCTCCGCAACGGGAGAGGCCACAACAGTGAGAGGCCCGCATACCGCAAAAAAAAAAATAAATAAAATAATTTAAAAAAAATAAAAAATAAAATATGGAAGTTAAATGTGGAAAAAATCCCTGAAAATCTTGCCACTGTTTCCATAAGGGTGAATATCCCTTTACAGATGATAGGATGCATTAACACACACACATACATGTTTGATTAAGGTATGTGATGTACCTACCTAAAATACATTAAACTGTTACATGCTTCCGTCATTAAGTTTAAGCCATCATTTTAACAGATCTGTTATTACGTAAGTATCTTAAAATATAAAGACATTCCTATTGAATATTTCACTTTTACAAAATTTAGTAACATTGACATGCTACTCACCTTTTCTATTTGAATTTCCTTATTATAAGGTCCTATTCTATGATTTCTATATCAAAGGGACGCACGCTCTATGTTTTGATATGTACTCAGCAACTTCACTTTGAAAATCAATTTTTCAATCCACCGCTAGGAAAAAGTGTGCAAGTCAGTCATTGAATAAATATGTTTGATGAAATTACCAAATTTCAACAAATAATTTTTTTCTTTTTATCTCAGGCCAGAGAGGAGTAAGGAGATAGAGAACTTGACAAAAATAATCTACTTCAAACAGCCTCTTTTCTCTACTTAAGAAGTCTTGATGAAAGTAATGCTAAAACCCTTGGGAGACAATCACATCAAAACCTAGACGGAAATGTGGGGAATAAGAAACCAACGATCAGTTCATTTACTAAGAAATGTTTGTCCTCTGTCACTGTCATTAGTAACTCTTTCTGACACTTAACCCTCTGCCTTGACATTCTTGAAAAAAGGGTCAACAGTATGTTTTCTGTATTGCAAGATGAACAATCCATTTTCAGTAAGTCTATACTGTCACAAAAGATAACCAAATTTGTACTGTATAAGAGTCACAGAATATTAGACAAAGTCCAAGATAAGATCCAACTTGAAGCGAGGCTGGGGGGAGACAAATGGAGCTCATCATAACAGGACGATGCCACATTAATATTACAAATTGCAATACTGAGTGGTTTTCTAACACTTCACATTTTTGTCTCCCTGAATTACTTTTAAGGCCAGATTTAGGTTAACTGCTCTGAATACAAATTTTTATGAAATTTTGGAGGAGATTGCAACATAATTTTCAAAAAGTTTTTCCTCGTTCATTAACTGAACAAATATCGAGCACCTACAAAGTAGCTGACAATGTTCAGACTGCAGATTCAGAACAAACGTCGCTGCATTCGTGGAATTTACGTTGTAATGGGCATAAATTTTGGCATGTTCATCATACTTTTGTACAAGGCCTGCTAAAACTCACACTAAGGCTTCTCCCCTAATATTTAATAGAGGTCAAAGTTCAAACTTACTACACCATTTACCAGAGTTCTCTGCCGTGTGGCCTCCTGACTACTGGGACATATTAAGCTATGGCTGAAACACTGACTTTAATGAAACAAATGATTTTTTTTTCTTTTGAACTTGATGACTGGAAGAATTCACGTGACACCTGAGTGTTTTTGTTTTTTGTTTTAATCACTTTATGGAACTTTTTTCGTGTGTGGGCTCTCTGATGGTCTTACCACTCCTATCACTTTTATAGCATTTATCAGCAGCATAGATTCTGTGATGAACTGTTAGATTGCAGTGCCAACTGAAGCTCTTACCACAGGTCTCACACTTGTAAGGCTTCTCCCCTGTGTGCACTCTTTGATGAGACTGTAGCTGTGAAGACCGACTGAAGACCTTACTGCATCTGTCACATCTGTACGGCTTCTCTCCAGTGTGGACACTTTGATGAAGCTGAAGACTTGAGGCCTGACTGACGTGCTTCCCACACTCCCCACACTTATATGGTTTCTCTCCTGTGTGGACCCTCTGATGCATGTCAAGGTTCAGGCTCCACTTGAAGCCCTTCCCACACTCCTCACATTTGTATGGCTTTTCTCCAGTGTGGACTTTTTGATGGGCTTAAAGGTGTAAACTCTGACCAAAGCTCTTCCCACACTCTTCACATTTGAATGGTTTTTCTCTGCTGTGGACTCTCTCATAGGCCAGAAGATTTGAGGCCTGCCTGAAGACTTTCCCACACTCCTCACAATTATACGGTTTTCTCTCCAGTGTGGATTCTGCAATGAATTTTAAGATCTGCTCTACAACTGAACCCCTTCCCACACTCTTCACATTTGTATGGTTTCTCACTGGTATGGATCAGCTGGTGGATCTGAAGTCGTGAACTCTGATTGAAGCCCTGCCCACACTCCTCACACTTGTAAGGTTTCTCTACACTGTGGGCCTTCTGATGGATTTGAAGATATGAACTCTGACTGAAGCCCTTCCCACATACCTCACATTTATAGGGCTTCTCCCCTGTGTGGACAACCAGATGAACTTGATAATGGGAGTTCCTCCTGAAGCTCTTCCCACACTCATTACATTTGTATGGTTTCTCTCCTGTATGGACTCTTTGATGTGCCTGAAGGTTTGAACTCAGAGTGAAGCCTTTACCACACACATTACATATGTATGATTTCTCTCCAGTGTGGACTCCCTAATGGGCCTGAAGACTTGAAGGCCGATTAAAGCCTTTCCCACATTCCTCACATTTGTAGGGTTTTTCTCCTGTGTGGACCCTCTGATGAATGTATTGATTTGAGCTACAAATGAAGCCCTTCCCACGCTCCTCACATTTGTATGGTTTCTCTCCCGTATGGACTCTCTGATGGGACTGAAGGTGTGAATTCCGACTGAAGCTCTTATCACATGTGTCACATTTGAATGGTTTCTCCCCAGTGTGGACTCTCTGATGGTCCTGAAGGTGAGAGGCCTGACTGAAGGCCCTCCCACACTCCTCACAATTATAAGGTTTCTCTCCCGTGTGGACTTTACAATGAATAGTAAGTGCTGACCTACGACTGAAGCCTTTCCCACATTCCCCACATTTGAATGGTTTCTCTACAGTGTGGACTTTCTGAGGAGGCTGCAGCTGTGAGCTCTGACTGAACTCCTTGCCACACTCATCACACTCACTGTGTTTTCCTCCCACGTGAACTCTCTGATGAATATGAAGAACCGAGCTGTAACGGAAGCCTTTTCCACACTCACTGCACGTATGAGACTTCTCTTTTGAGTGTAATTGCTGGTGAAGATCAAAGGTGGAGAGATCGGTGAAGGCTTCTTTACATTCATTACACTGGTAAGGTTTTTGTCCTGTGTGAATCATAGTATTCTGATCCAGTGTTGAAACCCTCGTGCTATCTTTTCTATAATCACTGTAGCCGTAAGGTTTTTGACCCTTGTGTACTCCATGAGCATCAAGGTGATGTGAAATCCAACCGATGGTGTCAACATCCTCTTTACACTGACACAGTTTGTTTTTCATGGAAATTTGCTGGTGTCTATTCTGATAATTCTGTGACTCAGTCAATGAAGTTTTCCTCCAAGAATCCTGGGCTCTCAAAGTTGCAAACCTTGGATTTCCAGTACTACTGGGATCACCTGCTTTATCATTTAATATATGGTTCTCATCTTCAGAAATTTGAATAGAGTCCTGCCCCAATCTGGCAGGGGGAATCACCTTGTCTGTGGAACTGACAACTATTTATCATGGAGTCTTGGCATCTGGTTAAGTCATTTGCAATTTGTTGCCAGATTTGCCAGCAGGAAAGCTCTTCACGTGATCCTCTGTCTTGAACGGCCCTCAACTCACTTTGAATGTTTTCTTCTATAAGGACAGAGAATTCAGAGATGTGGACACGTGAATGCTTTGTTCAAAGATTCAAGATTTTACACTTAAGACACAGTATGAGACTTTAATGAACCTCAGGATGGTTCAGCTTATCTTTCGCACGACAAATGAAGTTCTCTGGTTTATATACTAACAGAAACCAAGAGATGGTCTGTTAAACTCCCAAATACTTAGCATTAATGAAACCCATTTAAAACCAAATGACTACTCTGACATACTATTTAAATCATCTTTCAAAAATTACATGTCATTCCTACCATAACACAGTATCAATAAAGACAAGCATTTTGCTGTGCTCACAGCTTTAACAGTGCCTAGCAGTTAGTCAGGGCTCAAGAAATGCATGTACAGGTGAACTCAGTTTGATTTCTAGGATTCTCTACAATTCTGAACCCCAGGTTAAGTTTGAACCAAGTCAGAGAAGCGAAACAGCTTTTACAAGTCAGGTATCAGATACAGGAAAAGGACTGGAAAGTACAGTTTTGCTTAAGTTGAAAGGCTGCACCCGAGGCGGCAGCACACCAAGGGGGTTAGTGCTGAGGAGGATATGAAAGGTGCTAAAAACCGGGACTTCCCCGGTGGCACAGTGGTTAATCATCTGCCTGCCAGTGCAGGGGACACAGGTTCGAGCCCTGGTCCGGAAAGATCCCACATGCCGCAGAGCAACTAAGCCCGTGTGCCACAACTACTGAGCCCACGTGCCACAACTACTGAAGCCCGCATTCCTAGAGACCGTGCTCTGAAACAAGAGAAGCCACTGCAATGAGAAGCCTGCGCTCCGCAACGAAGAGCTGCTCCCACTCGCCACAACTAGAGAAAAGCCCATATGCAAGCAACGAAGACCCAATGCAACCAAAAATTAATTAATGTTTAAAAAGGTTCTAAGAATCAGTGCGGTTAAAAAAAAGCATGAAGACCTATGCACTGGATCCTTCTGAGGCATTTGTGCTGCCTAATACGTTCCTCCACTCCCCCTGCCAAGCAGGAGTCAAAATTTAGAGACTAGGGAAGAATGCTGTCTCTTTAAAAACAGCATGGAAAATTTTTGGACACAGATACATTGGTCTTTAACAAGAATGAGTTCCAAAGTGAAGAATGGAGTTTATGAGTGAGCTGGGAATAAATTCCATAGCCTGTGATAAGTACTGAGAAGAAACAGACTAGAAACTATTAAAGAATGATCAAAGCACTCAAGGTGACATTATCTAAAATGGCTTCTACAAGATACATACAAATGCACACACACACACACACAAAATGTTTGTAGAGCTAACAAAGATCGATTTCTTATTAGTGAGGTGGGCTTTGGAGGAGGCAAATGGGACGCAGCGGGGCAAATCTTTTAAGGGAAAGGCTAACTCACCAGCTGGCTGTTCTCTGAGACCTGTTCTCCCCTGGTATAAGGGATAAGGAAATAGAAATTTCTTTCCTTCTATGGGAGGGTTACCTAAGAAGTAGACATAAGAATCCTCATTCAAAACAGTATTTCCTCCCCAAATGAATTTGCTCTGCTACTAAGAGCTCAAGGAAAGTCACAGGGAAAGCATTTTACTCAGTTTGGTTATAATTACAGGTTCTATACATATTTTTTGTGCAAGTTGATGAGGGCCAACTTGTACAGAAAGGCAAACACACACATACACACATCATGGGCACCTGAGAAGTTAGAATTAGGCTAGGAATTCATTTGAAGACAAAAAAACATTTAGCAATATCCCTTATTCACTCGGATTTGTTCACCGCCTACTAGCTATTTTCATGGAAGGCTAATTTCTCTATCCATTAACTCATTCGTTTTTTCAAGAAATATTTAAGAGTTCCTGTCATGTACCAAGACTATGCTAAGCACTGAGGCTAGTGAGCAATAAACATATAACAGACCAAATTCCTCCTGCACTCCTGGATTACCCTCCAGTGGAAGAAAGAGAGGTGAGGAACAGGTGAACAAAATGTACATGAGTGAAACGCTTAGAGACAAAACAAGGCAGGGCAGAGAGAGTAAGAAAGAGAGGACTGTATTTTCCACAGGGTGGTCAGAGGACAGCCACCTCCTCATCTTTAAGGTGACTGACTGAAAGAAGTAGAGGCCTAAAAGATTACAGGTGGAAGAGTATTCCAGGCAGAGAGAAGGACAAGGAAAAGGCTCTGTGGCAGAAGCATCCTTTGCAGGTCTGGAAAAGATAGGGTAAGAGGGAGGAGAGGTGATGTATTCAGGGAGGTGGTGGAGAACAAACAGCAGCCCACAGAAGGCTCTAGAATCCACTTTAAGTGGTTTTTATTCTAAGTAAAAGAAGCCACAAGAGAATTTTGAAACAAGAACATAACCTGACTTAAAGTTACAAAAGATCACTTTGCCACCTGAAGAACAAACTGTGGGAGGAGAAGGGTGGCAACAGGTGACCAGTACAAAGACTATGCAATAATCCTGGAAAGAGATTTCCAACTGGGACCAGGTGATGGACAGCACAGGGCTGGTGAGAAGCAAAACAGATAGAGAGCTAACCACAGGAACTCACGACTGCTTGGTTCTCACCTAAATTTCTATCTGGGTTGCTGAATTCATCGACCAAAGCCTCTCTTCTCTTTCTATATGTTTTGTATCTCGTTTGAAGAATGAGAACATGCAAAGTCACAAGTTAACATGAACGGGCTAGAGCTAAAGTTTACTAGACATTTGAGTTCCAACTGCATATTCAAGGTATTGAAAGCTGTGTTTTTCAAACTTTGTATCACGACCCACTGAAGAAACAGCATTTATTTCACAACCTAGATACACAGGTAGAAAAGTATACATTACTAAAACGAAGCTTGAATGACCTATATCTAACCAATGTCTCTTTTCATGAAATCTGTTCCCACTGGCTCTCACACCATTCATGCCATCGCCCAGAGTTTCTGCTGCAATGTGTTGTACTCTTCCTAAGAAACTCTGATATTTTCTATACTATTTTATTTCATTAAAAAATCACACGTAGGGGCCTCCCTGGTGGCGCAGTGGTTGAGAGTCCGCCTGCCGATGCAGGGGATACGGGTTCGTGCCCCGGTCTGGGAGGATCCCATATGCCGCGGAGCGGCTGGGCCCGTGAGCCATGGCCGCTGGGCCCGCGCGTCTGGAGCCTGTGCTCCGCAACGGGGGAGGCCACAACAGTGAGAGGCCCGCATACCGCAAAAAAAAAAAAAAAAAAAAAAAAAAAAAAAAAAAATCACACGTAGGGCTCAATAAATTGGCTTTATCATCCACTAATGGCAGGGAGGGAAATCTGAAAAAGAATACACAAGGTACAGCAAGATACTGTCGATTTACAGTTCTTTTACAAAATAATTGAAAAGGACCTGAAACACACTGTATAGAAAGACCAGAGACATCCTCTCGTGTCCCACAGGAATTGCAAAAGTCTGGTCCCCAAACTCAGGGAACCACCTCAAGAGGCCCAAAGCCTTGAAACACCAAGGTCACAAAGACACTCGCAGAGAAAGGCTGTCCTCACCCACTGAGACCAGGTTCCGGAAGTTTTCCACCATCACATCCTGGTACAGCTTCCTCTGGGCCGAGTCCAGCAGCCCCAGCTCCTCCTCTGTGAAGGCCACGGCCACGTCCTTGAAGGTCACCGCCTCCTACGACAAACAACACCACCTCAATCTTATACCCAGTGGCCAGTGGAAGAGGGGCAGCCCCGAGGAGACGAGGAGGATGGGAAGTTGCTCCGGCTCCTGTGAGGTGTGCAGACTTCCCAGCACCCCCTCCTTCCATCCTGCCAATGCCACACACTGACTTTCCTCAGCCTCACCGGACGTGCGGCTATGAAAGAGAAAGCTTTGTGTATTTACCTGGGGCTCTCAGACAACTCGTAAGTAAACTCCCTAGAATTCTAACCACTGGATCCTGAACTAAAAAGCTTTCACTGTTTAATTATTATTGCCAAGTGCCCCAGAAACAGTTACCAATTTAGTCCTGGCAGTATTTGATGGCACCTGCTTTCTCATTGAGGTGGGAACCAGCTGAGAAGGAGTGTTATATGTGGAAATTAACCAAAAGGCCATGCCAGGTCTCTGAATGAAAACTCTCTCTTTCCCCGTTTCTGTCGTTTGCTTGAATGCAATACTCTGACTCCAGACCCTTGGTTTTCTGGGTGAGTCTGAGTTGGTTCCTCCTTTTTTCACAACCCCTATTCTTTATATTTAAAACAAAGATGAAACCAAGCACCTCTTTCTACAATTGTTCTGAGCTGTCTATGCAGTGGCAAGTGCTTTAAGTACCACTGGACTTTTTAAACTAAGGTCATGTATTACTCTGATTAGAAAAAAATATAAGATGCAAGAAGAAACAAACCAGTAAATAAAATACACAAAGGGTCTGACTCAAGCATGGGGAAGACTGAATCTAACTCTGGTCGTGAGAAAACTTCTAACAATACATGATTTTTTCTGCGTGAAGCAGCAGTTTGATCCTGCTGTGCTCTGCCGTATTTGGCTATTCTACCAAAAAACATCCAAGGCACCACATGTAAAACATACCTCTTAAATTCTGAATACCTAAACCTACTATGTTAAGGGCAAAAAGGGGCAATATTCTTCAGAACGATATTTTGAGAAAAAGGTTAAATCAGGAACACTGTCACTGTAGTGCTCCTGAAACAGGAGAAGTCTTTAAACTGAACGTCTGTGCGTAGAGAGTAGTTTAAAGAATAGGTGCAGGGCTCCCCTGGTGGCGCAGTGGTTGAGGGTCCGCCTGCCGATGCAGGGGACACGGGTTCGTGCCCCGGCCCGGGAAGATCCCACATGCCGCGGAGCGGCTGGGCCCGTGAGCCATGGCCGCTGAGCCTGCGCGTCCGGAGCCTGTGCCCCGCAACGGGAGAGGCCACAGCAGTGAGAGGCCCGCGTACCGCAAAAAAAACAAAAAAAATAGGTGCATAAGTTTGCGGGAACATGATAAAGCAATTAAAAGTGAATGTTAGCTAGTATTAAATGAAAAAAACAATTTAAAACTGTATCTATGTTATCAATACAAATACACATCCATGAATACATATGATGAAGAAATTACAGAAATATAAAAGCAGCTAATTTGTAAGCAGGTAAGCAGTAGAGTGGAAGATGTCCTTCATTTCCCTTAATTTTTCTTTTACTTGTAAAATAAAAAAATGATGAAATAAAACAAAAATTAAAACCGAAACCAATTAAATTTAACAGGAATTTTTTAAAAAGTACACATGGCACACTCAGGTCTTCATATGCTTAGACTCTCCTTGAAAGAGAAAACCCATATGGAACTATACCCAATATTTTGTAATAACGTATAAGGGAAAAGAATCTGAAAATATATGTATATATATGTATAACTGAATCACTTTGCTGTACACCTGAAATTAATACATTGTAAATCAACTATACTCCAATCAAAAAAAAAGAGGAAAACCTGTGTTTAATCTGAGTTCAAAAACGGCGTTTTTAACAGCAAGAAAGGCAAGCTCTACTCACCTGGAATGTGCTCATTTTCTCTCTCCTTCTGGGGAAGTGCAGAGTCCTAGCAAGACAGACAGGGAAAGAAGTAGTCAATGGAAACTGGTTTAAAGAAAAAAAAGTCACTAACCCACGTGGTGCTCATTGTGAATTACCAAGGCTCCCAGTCCTCGGGGTGGCTACAGCTGATTATGCTTGATGAGCAGAGCCCCACGCAGATACCAGATGCCCCCGTGAACCCCCTCAGTGGCTGTGTGAGGAATGACCTGCCCATCCATACACAGTGGCCCCCTCACAGTGTGCCTGCAGCTTCCACAGGGGTCATTCTTATTCTGGGTATGGGGTAAACAGAGACCATGTAAGTCAGAGTAGCTTCTGGAGTCAATATGCATGCGCTGTGATCAGGCTACGCCATTCACGAGCAGTGTCACCCTGGGCAAGTTATTCACATCTCTTTGCCTCAGTTCTGTCCTCTGCCAGTGGGGGAGAACACGGGCAACCACCTCGTGAGATCGTCGTAAGGTAGGAAGCTCTGAGAACACCACTGTCAGGGTTTCTTATTTCTTAGCAACTGCGGTAAAGCAGATGATATTTTAGTTAGAAATTATCCTTAGAGATGTGATTTCCACCAACAGAACACTGTCAGACATGCCGTGTTATGTGAGAGTCTTTAGACTTCTGAAAATCTCTGCTTGTCTTCCTAAAGATTTTGTGACTGCAACAATAACATTTAAATTGACATGGACTTTTTACAAAAGGTATAAAAATACGTTAAGTTTCTTTTTAAACAGGAAGTACCCTTTTGACAATTATGCACAGAGGTAAAGAGAACTAATAAAAGCCAGGATTCTGCAACAACAATAAAAAATAGTTTGACAGTCCATACCTCATTCAAATGAAAAAAGACAGGAATCTGAATTGTAATTATATCATTATAAATATAGGGAAGTTTAAGAAATAAATGGGAGACTTCCCTGGTGGTGCAGTGGATAAGACTCCACATTCCCAATGCAGGGGGCCCGGGTTCGATCTAGTACAAAAGATGGCAATGATTCCACTCCCCAAAGCCTGGGAGAGAGAGATCTTCACAACTTCTAACGACCTCCATTTTGACTCTACACTTGCTAGCTGTCTTCTGCTCAATTCAGGATTCTGAAAGGGGCCCTGACAGTTGACAATCATTAGTGGGGGAATAAAATCACTGGACTAAGTAGGCCTTTGGTGAATCCAGCTCACTTTTATCTGTGACATCCAGCAGGGTCAATTTCCTCGGCCTCAGTTTCCAGAAAAGACCCTCTCTTGAGCTTCTCGAATTTTCACGTGCATGTGAATTACTGCGGGATCTTGTTGGAACGCAGCCTCCTGGGCCCCCGACGCAGAAATTATCCATCAGAAGGTCTCGAATGGGGCTCAAGGCTGGGCATTTCTATCCAAGGGACGCCGATGCCGCTGGTCTGTCGACCACACTTTGAGTAGCACCGCAGTGTAACATCAGTCCCACAAAACACAGCCTCCACGACACAGAAACATACACAAAGAGTAACCAGACAAAAAGGCACGAAAACATTAACAACTGTTATCTTTACATCCTAAAGTTACAGATAATTAAAATTGTTCTTTATGTATATATCTGCATTTTTCCATAATGATTATGCTACTTCTATGATATACATATTATTTGAAATAAAATAAATGACCCAGTTGAGAAAGCTATCTTAAAAACTCATAAAGTAGCCTAAACCTTGCTCTCAAGGTCCCCACAATTAAGTCCCAACCTCCTTTCATGATATGATTCTAGCCAGTACCCTATGCTCAAAGAGAATATACCAAAGGGATTAGCAAACTCAGCTGCTGGACTCAAACTGCCTGGGTCCCAACCCCAGCTCTGCCTCCTACCACCTCGGTGAGGATGGGCCAACAGGGTTGTGGTCCCTGCCCCCAGCTCCTCAGCCTTAAAGTAGAGAAAACAGCAGTACCAATTCACAGAGCCACTGCCTGATGGAAATGTGGTCATTTGCATAAAGCTTTTAGAATGGAAATTAGTGACCAAGGCTCAGTTATCATCGTTACCCATGTCCCATACGTTCTACAATTTATAGGAATATCTTAAGTAGAAGAATGCCAAGTCCTACTCACGTGGGGCTCCGTTGCCTCTTCCTCCGTGCAGTGCTTTTTGAGAAGTCAGGGCTGGGGAAGGAAAGGAGACTGTGAAATACCAGGGCTGTGTTTCCATCCCCACTAATTCATACCGCACCCCCTTCCGCCCCCGTACCAGCTAGAAGTCCTCTCCTTCCAAAACAGGCCAGGAGTCCAGGACAATTCAGCTTCCTGGGCTCACAGAATCCCGCTGCGAAATGGGTGCCTCCCGAATTTGCGTAGTATTAATAACAACAATGTATCAGGCAGTTGTAGACCTTTCACTTGTGCTATCTCGTTTCTTCTCACAACACTATATTAAGAAGGCATTCCTTTTTCCCCCCTTTTACCGAACAGCAACGGAGGCACAGAGGAGTTAAGCAACTCACCCAGTGTGACGCCCTATGAAGCGGTAGGGCTAGCTCATAGGTGGGGGACGGGGTCAGGTTAGGGGTGAAGAAAACCGGGGAGACCCTCAAACCCCAGGAGGCACGACCTGAGCCCACCCCATCCCGGGTACGTTACCAAACGCAAAGAAGCTCCACCCGCGGGACGTACATCACCACTCTAGGCCCTCAAACCTCCGCTTTTAGCCGCTCCTCCTGACCTGAAACACCGTCATCAAGCAAAAGATGGCTGCTACGTGTCCTCCTGGGGCGGAAGTGCCTGCGACTAACCCGGAACTCCTGGACCACATTTCCCAGAATTCCGCGGGTAAACCTTTACAGCGAGGCGTTTCTGTAGCTGCAGTATATGGGACTACACGAGTTTACGAGCTCTGGACTACATGTCCCAGAATGCAAGGGTGGGTGCGGGGGTGTCTACCGGCACGAGCTCTGGACTACATGTTTTCACTCTGGTTTTCACTTTCCGGAATCCCTGAGGTCTCAGGCAGTCTTGCCGTTCTACTGTGTAGGCTTCAGAAGAGTGTAGATTCTGTTCATTGAAAGGCGTACAAACTCAGTAGAATTTTGGACGTCTTCAAGAGGCTAAGCGACATAAAAGCATTACCAGCCACGAAGGCTTCCTGGTAAACCCCAAAGAGTTTCACCATTGGAATAAGGGGAGAAGGAAACGGCTTTCTTCGGCAGGGACTGAAGCCAAACGCCAAAACACCTCATTCCCTGAAATTGTGTAAAGGTGAACGTGTTTTGTTAGCATCTTACAACCCGTGCAGAAGCAAGGGAAAATTCTTTCTAGAGACAGACATCAACATCCTAGGTCTCAAGTTATTTCTGTAATTATAAAATCTGTGACATTGCTATTTGACCAAGTGAACTTTAAGGGGAAGAAAAAAGCATTACTTGACATACGGAGGGACACTTCACAGTCATAAAGTTTCAAATTATCAGAAACTAATAACTTCAGCTGATACTTTATAAAGCAAAAATTGACAGAACCATGAAGAGAAACATTCAAATTCATAATTGGATCTGGAGATTTGAACACATACATAGAGGGAAATGTTGAGCCTTAAAAGCATATATGAAAGTAGAAAGGAAGTTGAAAATTGATTCAGAAAACATCCATTTCAGGAAGTTAATAAATGAATAATAAAACTGAAGAAGGCAGATGGAAAAATATAAGATCAGATTAATGAAATACAAAATAAAGTAGATCCCACACACACCCACAAAACAGAAATTAAAGAAAAAAACAAAACAAACAAAAAAAGATCATCCATAGTATAAACAAAGATTTTTTCAAAAATTTGTTCCAAATTCTTTCAGGAAAATATCCTCCAAGAACTATTCCTGACTTAAGCCAACATAGCACACAGGATTTCTTTCCACTACAAGTAAAGTGAAATCTTGGATACAGAATGATGAAATACGGTAACATGATTAAGTTTTATTTATTCACCTCCTGTTCCCTATGGCACCCTCCACTCCCTTCTCTACCCCGTAAGCTACCATTCTAATTTGTTTGATGTGTTTTCTTTTGGGTGTGTTCTTGTGCAAAATGTGCACTTGCGTATATTTTCAATTTATATAAATAATATTGTGTCATAAAATTCATTCTGGTGTTTATTTCCTTCATTCAGGAGTATATTTTTAAGATTCACCCATCCGGGCTTCCCTGGTGGCACAGTGGTTGAGAGTCTGCCTGCCGATGCAGGGGACGCGGGTTCGTGCCCCAGTCCGGGAAAATCCCACGTGCCGTGGAGCGGCTGGGCCCGTGAGCCATGGCTGCTGAGCCTGCACGTCCGGAGCCTGTGCTCTGCAGCGGGAGAGGCCACAACAGTGAGGGGCCCACGTGCCGCAAAAAAAAAAAAACAAAAAAAAAACATTCACCCATCCATCTAATTTGTTTCATAGAATTCCGTTTTCTGCACCCACATTTTACCTGTACTCTTCCAACTGCCATGCCAATGATAATAAAATAAACATCTTCTTACATTTGTTTATAGA
Organism: Mesoplodon mirus; assembly: GCF_964341445.2. NCBI lineage: Eukaryota > Metazoa > Chordata > Mammalia > Artiodactyla > Ziphiidae > Mesoplodon > Mesoplodon mirus. The sequence continues at coordinate 124,628 of NW_028295302.1, forward strand.
CGTATCTGAGAATTTCTTTGGAATACATACCCGAGTGAAATTATTTCATAGCAAATGTGTATATTTTAATAATATAGCCAGATTGGCTTCCTGAATGGCTACACCAGTCCAGATTACCAAAGAGTTGCACGTCAGGTTTTCGTGCAACCACTTACCTTCATTTGGATGACTCATCACCGTTTTGCTAGTGTATTAAATGTATAGTAGTATCTTGTTTTAGTTAAATTTCTCTGATTTCTAATAAGTTTGATCTGTTTTTCAAATGCTTGGTAGCTTCATCTATAAATGTCTACTTAAAACTTTTGCCCCATTTTCTTATGTGGATGCTATCTTTTTCTTCCTCATTTCTATTACATATTCTGATTATTAATACCTTTTCAGTTTTACCAATTACAAGTATCCTTTCCTAATTGGGCACGTGTTTCTAAAATTTTTCTATTGTGTTCTTCATGGAATAGAAATCTTTAATTATGAGATAATAAACCAATAATTTCTTAATATCTGTGCTTCTGAAACTCCTCAGATGAAAAAGTATACTTCTACCTTTTAAAAATTAACTTTCTAGACTTATCTTCCACATGTAGGTCCTTTAAATATTTTGGAGTCTATTTATGTACATTTTATTCCATGGGATCCACTTTTATTTTTCTCCAAGAGAAATTCTTAAAAATAATGATATTCATGGCTTGAAGATTCAATATTACAAAGATATCAGTAATCCTCAAAATGATCTATAGGCTCAATCAAACCCCAATAAAAACATCAGCATTTTTTCCCTTGGAAATTGATGAGATGTTTACAAATATTATGTGGGAAAACAAAGAGCTACAAGAAGAGCTGGGGGCTTCCCTGGTGGCGCAGTGGTTGAGAATCTGCCTGCTAATGCAGGGGACACGGGTTTGAGCCCTGGTCTGGGAAGATCCCACATGCCACGGAGCAACTAGGCCCATGAGCCACATACTGAGCCTGCACGTCTGGAGCCTGTGCTCCCCAACCAGAGGCTGTGATAGTGAGGCCCACGCACCACGATGAAGAGTGGCCCCCGCTTGCCACAACTAAAGAAAGCCCTCGCACAGAAACGAAGACCCAACACAGCAAAAATAAATAAATAAACTCCTACCCCAAACATCTAAAAAAACATACAAATAAAAAATAAAAGAAGAGCTGGGACAATCTGAAAGAAGAATGAAAAGAAAGATATTAGTCACATTGAATCTTACTATAAATCTACAATATAAGATAGTCTGGTGTTTGCTCAAGGATAGACAAGATAATAGACATCAAAATCCATGTTGAAACAGACATTAGAACAACGTGTAAAAAGAAAACACTGCAAGGAGTTCCCTGGTGGTCTAGTGGTAAGGATTCGGCGCTTTCACTGTGGTGACCCTGGTTCAAACCCTGGTCAGGGAACTGAGATCCTGCAAGCCACGCAGCACGGCCAAAAGAAAAAAGAAAGAAAACACTGCAGCAGAGAGGGGAAAGAACTCTTGTTAATACAGTTGATCCTTGAACTAGGGTTCAAGGGGGTTAGGGGTGCCAACCCTCTGCTAAGTTGAAAATCCAAGTATAACTTATAGTCAGTCCTCTGTACGTACATGGTTTCTCCATAATCGGCAATTCTGCATCTGAGGATTGAACCAACCTTGGATCGTGTAGTAGTGCAGTATTTACTATTGAAAAAAAATCCTCGTATAAGTGCACTTGTGTAGTTTAAACCCATGTTGTCCAAGGGTCAACTATTGGTTCTCAGTCAGCTGGATACCCGTATGGGAAAAATATTAATCATTACTGCATAGGATATAAAAATATAAATTCCAGAAGATCTGCAGACTTAAATTTGAAAAGTAAACAATGATGCTTTAGGAAAGAAACGTAAGATAACAGCCTTTTTGCCTTGGAGTAGGAAGAATTTCTTAAGACCAAAGAAATCACCAACTGCGAAAGAAAAAATTGAAAAATTGGACTATTTTAAAGTTAAGAAACGCTGTAAATCCAAACGCAGCACTCTTGGGCCAAAAGTGAGAGATATTTTAAAAACATCTATGGAATAAAAGACTCAGATGCATCCCTCATGCCCATGCATTCTTCAAGGGTCAACTGTATCTACCAAAGTTGAACATATACCCTATAACCCTTTGGTTCCACCCATAGAAATATCCCTCAAACAAGTGCACAAGGCACGTTCTAGATTGCTCACATCACCACTAACTGTGATAGCCAAGAATGGGGAAGTACCCAATACCCACCAATAATGGGATTAATAAATAGATTTTGATATGTTTACACACTGCAATAATATCCACCAATGAAAATGAATCAAAGTTATCCACTCCCAACAATATGGATAAATGTCATGGATATACTGTGGAGCACATGAAGCCAACACAAAATAGCACCTATTACATGACTCCATTTATATCAAGTACAAAATAGGCTAAGTGAATCTACACCATTACAAATTAGTGGCTACCATATGGAAAGGAAGGTTACTAGAAAGAGCCAAAAAGGGATGCTTCTAGGGTTTGGGGTTTGTCCTGGTCCTCCAAGAACTAGATGGCAAAGTGCTGAGAAAGACTTTAATGAACAAATATTTCATTAGGGAAAACATCGGAGAGAAAATGGCAGGGAGCTCTGGAAGGCTGGCAGAACTATCAGCGCATAGTGCAAGTCTGACCCTGAGTGAAGATTTGGAAGAAAGATTTGGTAAATCATCCGAGACTGCCTTGTCATCTACGTAAAATCCTTCAAGGCTGTCAGAGTCCTTGAAAAAAGGTCACTGGACAGAGGAATCCTGGTCTCCAAGAAATGGCCTGCCTTAGGATCCCTGCTGTGCTGACTAGGAGCAATCAGGGGCAAGGCCGGCCTCCAGGCAAACGTGGTGATGGATTTAAGAGCAGCAGCTGCGACCTTTGGCCAGTTATGCTCCCTGTGGTCATAACTGTGAAACAGGAGACTCTCAACGTGGATGCTTCCTTGTGATAAGATCTGGTTGTTTATTTCTGTCAGTAATAATACTGAAGCAACGTTGCGTCCTTCTCAGTATATCATACCCCAGAGATCTAAAACGTTCGTTTGTTCTGTTATTGATAATGTTCATCTCTTGGCTAAGGTAGTGTTCACCAAATTTATACCTACTGTATTTCTTGTTGTGATTAATGCTTTGTGAAGAGATATTTTGGGTTTTGTAGCATCCTGCTCCTTGTAAACTTTGAACCAGTAGTTTTATAATTCATTGATTACTCTTGCCAGAACCTATCATTACTGTGATGGTTGTAAATAATGATTTTTACATTACATCATTCCTTCTATATATTTATGGTTTGGCATTCTATTATGAGAGCCCTTCCTTCCCTCCCTTCCTCTTTCTTTATTCATATTCTGTATGATAATTATTTATTTTATGGTCAAATTGCTGAGATTTACCCAGTGTGAGTCTCTTCAAGCTGGATCTTTTTACACGTCCCAACCACGCTTTCCTACTTTCTGGCACAGCAAATTTTCTCCAGGATCATTCTACACTTTCCTTGCTCCAGCCCTGAAATAGAAACGTGGATATACATGCTTATATACATCACATACACATGTGTGTGTTTGTATATCCTCACACTTCCATATCTACTTCTGTAAATACCTAGCACGTGCACTCACTCCCTCTCTCTCTCTACCGATGGGTGGACGGATGGATGGATGGATAGACAGATCTGTATAAATAACTTATGGTCAGACTTCCATATCCGTGGTTCCTCTGTATCTGCAATTCTGCAACCATGGGTTCAACCAACCACAGATCATGTAGTACTGTAGTAATTACTATTTAAAAAAACCCTGCATATAAGTGGACCTGCCCAGTTCAAACCCATATTGTTCAAGGGTCAACTGTAACTTGCTAAATAAAGCCCTTTAACCAACTATAATAAAAATACCACCATTGGTCTGCGTATGGAATGACATCCAAACCTGCTTTGTCCTTACTGGTTCCACATCCAGAGGGTCCTCTGCTATTATGCTCAGTTCTCTCCTCATGTGCATCTTTTCAACAAGAGAAACTTTTTTTTCTTAAACCTCCACAATGTAGGTATATCCACTTTTGTTTCTAGCTCCAGGATTTTCCCTCTCCCTATTATGGATCTGTAGTTAAAGCACAGCATAAATAATAAAGCTTCAATTGTTGAAACTCATGAATTTTTCTGTGTACGCAAAATAATCTGAGAGCTGTTTTGTTTTTGAAATTGGCTTCCAGAGTTCATACCATAATTTTGATCTTATATGCCTTATGACAATATAGAACAATCATATGAGGTCTTAACTGCAAGGGATAATTATTTAATACTTTTTCAAATTCTATTAAAATAACTTCCTGCTTTGGCAATATCCACTATTCAATGAAAAAAATATAACATGAAGTTATAAAATGGAAAAATATCACAAAATGCTCCTTGCCTAGGAAAACCACTCTGGAAGAGTATCCCTTTACACATGATCTTATGCATGTACACATACATGTGTGCACATGCACACATACACAAACACTAACAAAGATTTATGGTTGATTATACTATGAAGGCTACAATCTGTGACCTCTCAAAGCCCATATTGTGTATCTCCTGCGATTATGATATGTCATAAATTTTTAAAATAAATTTATTTATTTTATTTATTTATTTTTGGCTGCATTGGGTCTTCATTGCTGCGTGCGGGCTTTCTCTAGTTGCAGTGAGTGTGGGCTACTCTTCGTTGCGGTGCGCAGGCTTCTCATTGCAGTGGCTTCTCTTGTTGCAGAGCACAGGCTCTAAGCACGTAGGCTTCAGTGGTTGTGGCACACAGCCTCGGTAGTTGTGGCACACGGGCTTAGTTGCGCCACAGCATGTGGGATCTTCCTGGACCAGGGCTCAAACCCGTGTCCCCTGCATTGGCAGGTGAATTCTTAGCCACTGTACCACCAGGGAAGTCCCTGTCATCATTTTACCGGCTTCAGATTAATATAGGAATCTATCAAAACTCAAATTCTTACAGCTGTACACTAATTTCCATTAAAAAATTTAGTGACATCATTGATGTGGTGTTCATCCTTTTGGTATTTTAATCTCATAATCAATAACTTCCAATTATATGATTTCTAAATCAAAGAGATCTAATATATTCTGATATATATACTCCTTTCCTGAAACCATGCTTTACTGCAACCAATAGGGAAAAGCACATAAATGTCAGTCTTGTCTCAATAATACATTTGATAATTTTATCAAATTCCTACAAGTTTTCTGGGTATTTGCCTCATGGATGTGGGGGAAGAATATGGCATAGCCCCTACCTGAGAAGTTTAGAAGAAATGCTACAATAATTAGAAGGCAAACATTTCAAAGTCTGGATGAAAATGCAGAGAATTAGAAATCAGAAAGTTCAAGGTCAACTAAAAAATTTGTTTTCTAGGGACAAACAATTTTTGTGACACTTTCAAAGTGTTACAGTAAACCCTGCCTTAATATTGACAGACAAAAAATCAATTGTATACTATGCAGTTACTGTTGTTGCAAAGTTAATCATGTTTTTTCACTCTGTACCATCAGAAAAAAAAAATCACAAGACAGTTCAATTTCTACTGAACACAGTCCTTGGAAAACTAGACGGGGTCTCAAATAACCACCCAACTTGAGAACAGAGGCTGCGGGAGGCAAGGAGCCAGTTGCGATAGGCTAATAGCATATTAATATTGAAGATTGGGGGGCTTCCCTTCCCTGGTGGTGTAGTGGTTAAGAATCTGCCTGCCAATGCAGGGGACACGGGTTTGAGCCCTGGTCCAGGAAGATCCCACATGCTGCACAGCAACTCAGCCACGTGCCACAACTACTGAAGCCTGCACACCTAGAGCCCGTGCTCCACAAAGAGAAGCCACTGCAATGAGAAGCCCACACACTGCAATGAAGAGTAGCCCCCACCCCCTGCAACTAGAGAAAGCCTGCGTGCAGCAATAAAGACCCAACGCAGCCAAAAATAAATTAAAAAAAATATATTGCAGATTGGTTTTCTGCAGTGGTTTTCAGTATTTCAACAAAAGTTCATGTCCTGAATTAATTTTATTTTGCAGGTTTCCCCATCTGGATACAACTTTCATATATTATACATTTCCCCCTTTTGGTTTATTTAAAACACAAGTACTGAGCACACCTAAAAGCACTAGTCAATGATAAGGTCGTGTAGATTCAGCAGCCAAGTCCCTGCCCTCATGGAGCGCACATTCTCATGGACGTCAATTTTGACTAGCTCATCCTTACACTTTTGTTAAAGGCCAGACCAAACTCTTTTCCTTTCTAAGTGCTATCTCCTAAGTGACATCTGATAAATGTCAAAGTTCTGAATGCAGCCCTAACTGCACCACTCAGAAGGGATCTCTGCTGTGTGGTCTGCTGAACACTAGGATCTGTTTAGCTACTGCTTCAACACCAACTAATTTAAAATACTTTCTCTCCTATGAGACCTGACGCTTGCAAGAATTCACGTTGCACGTGAGTTTTTTGAAAATATCATTTTGTAGAACTTCTTTCCTCTGACAGTTCCTTGATGTTCTTACCACTCTCGCTGCTTTCATAAAATGTATCCCCAGTATGCATTTTGTGATAACTTATAAGATTGGAGCGCCAACTGAAGCTTTTACCACACGTCTCACACTGGTAAGGTTTCTCCCCTGTATGAACTCGCCTGTGATACTGAAGCTGTGAAGACCGACTAAAGACTTTACCACACACATCACACCTGTACGGCTTCTATCCAGTGTGGATGCCCTGATGAAGCTGAAGACTTGAGGCCTCACTGAAGTGCTTCCCACACTCCCAACACTTATATGGTTTCTCTCCTGTGTGGACCTTCTGATGCATGTCGCGGTTCAGGCTCCACTTGAAGCCCTTCCCAGTGTCTTGGGCAAGTCACTTGGGCACTGTATTTATTTGTACTTATGTACGCTTATCTGTCACTTGGGGGGTATAATTGTACCTAGTCCCTGGGTATGTTGTACAAATTATCTGTAAAGTAGTTAGAAGAAACCGACACAGAGTAAGCACTCCACAGACATTGGCTATTACCTATTGGAAATATTTCTCCATGAAACAGATTACTTTATCAGTGGATGACTCGGTGGGAGACAGTGAACCACAGAATCACAGCATGTTGAAAGTGACCTAGTTCACACTCTTATGTGAAAAAAAGAAAAGTGTGCATGTGTAGAAAATGTCTGAAAGTTTACCTAACAAATAGTTCATCATGTTAACTTTGAGGATTAGAATAAATCAGGAAAGGAGGAAAGAAAAACTTGAGTGTACTTCAATTTCTATATCATTTGTGTGTCTACACTGAGACTCTGAATACACTGGAAGTGCAATTTTGTTTAATGTGGCGGGATAAAGGTCTTCAAGTTCTCCTGATACATCCGTATTATTATCTCAGAATTGCTGGCATTTCTTGCCATCTTCGGATCTACACCCATTTGAGTCAGTGGGCCATTCTGGACGGAGGAGATAATAGAGCAGAAGTGAAGTGAGAGAAAAGGTGAGACAAGATTTTCTCTTTTCTCTTCAAAGAGGAAAGGTCTTTGGAATGGGAACAACTCACAACCAAACTCTGGGGAAAGGATGTGATGGAAAATGAGACAAACATCCTACCCCTGTGATGAGAAGGATTCCCTGGGCTGGATGGAGGGAGGTCACAGGTGGCTGGACGAGGAAACCAACTAGCGAGAAACACACACAAGTGCACAGCAAACACCCTGAGGCCACTCAGCCTGACTCCATGCAAACATGTGTCCAGCAGCCAGCCCTTCACCTGTGGCTCCCCAGCAAGACAGGTACCTCGGGGGTGCCAACTCATTCTGAGTCCATTATGCCTGGCCATTCGTAAACCGCTGTCTAACGTGTGAGGAATAAACTCTAAATGTTTATGAGGAAATTGGGGAAGGAGATTGAAAGGTTACTTAAACGGAAAAAAAAGAAGTTCAGGAAGGCAGGATGGTAGAGAGACAAGAAAAAGACCTTAAAAGATAGAAAGGATTTGCCAAAGGAGAGAAGGAAAAAGAAATGATTCCGAATGGGTTAACCTGCAGCTAGGAAGTTAAGGAAGATTACTGATGTGTGAAGACTATGGAATAAAGTGAATAAAATTTATCAGAAGTTGCTGAGAATATGGTAAGAAGCATGATTATCACATTATGAATTGGCTGCAATGGCATTCTAGGGGGACACTAGGAAGGGGAAGCAAATGTTCATGAGATGACAGCAGCAGGTGGAAAGTTGTTTCAGGGGAAGATCCGTCTTGCAGAGGGTGTATCAGAGGAGGGCAAGTGTGAGCAAGCAAGGAAATACTAAGTGTATACGGCTCCTTCACTGAGTGCACCCAGCCCCGTGGTCAGCCTTGAGAACAAGCAGGACTTCAGGTACTGGATCTACATGTCATTCATCAAGACTTGAGAAGACACCCTTAACTCAGGTCTTCTCTTCAAACTCCATCTTTCCTTCTTGACCTTCATTTGGCCTCTTCCCTTACCCGCAAGCTGTGGACTGAGGCCACAGAGCAAGATGGGTCACTAGTGTCCTCCATCCCCGAGCGACTGTGGTTCACATCACTGGAGCACCAAAGGCAATAACCAAGTCACAGACACAAGAGTGTATGAAGAAGAAGAGATTCTGATAAGGCTTTCTGTGACAGTGTGGGCCAAGTCGGCTCTATATGGCTGGTATCACCTGAATTAGGAGCAGCCTTAGGGGAGAAGTTCTCAGAAGGCAGAGCCTGGCTCTCTAGAGGCTCTGCGTGCTCACAGCCCACTCCAAGACCTCAGTCACAGCTTTGGCCCCCAATATCTCTCCCTCTACCTACTCACAGTTTTTGAAGTCTTCTTTCCTCCACATTTCTCTTGAGAGGTGGAGCAGGAAGATGAGCTTCAGGCCAGCTCAGACTCCCCTGGGATCCCAGCAGGATGCCTATCATTAACCTCCCACCTTCTAGGAAGCTCCTGAGATCTCCACATTTGGGGGAGTTTTCATTTCCGCTGTGCTTCAAATGGCTGGCTGGAGATGGCCTGTTGGAAGGTGGCTAAAAGCAAGTAGCAATCCTTCGGGCAGCCTGGCCCTTCTCGACTGTCAGACATCTTCAGGGATATTCTAGGAAACGTTGTTTGTTCTAGAGAAGGGAGGGAAACAATCCAATTGTCCAATAATGCTTGAATGGAAAATAAATGATGCTATACGCATGTGATGAAATAATAGCAAACGGTCAAAAATCAAAGACCTAGATCTATATGGATTCACGTGGAGAAATCTTGAAAACGTAATATTGATCGAAAGAAAAGAAGATCAAGAACGTTAGATTGTGATAACAGGTATGTAAGTATTGAAATATTTAAATCAATTCAACATATTGCTTCTATATATATAGATGCAAGAAAATAAACTTGATCCAAAGAACACATTATTTACATTTAATATGCTCATTTATCTACGAGACCCCAAAGAACCCACAGATAAACTAGCAGGAACTAATAAGACGGTTCAACAAGGCACACACATACAAGATCAATAAATGTTAAAAATCAATCAGGCTCCTCTACACTGGCGATAACAAATTAGAAACTGTAAAAGAAAATAAGGAAAAAATAAGATCTAAAAATAGTCACAAGAGCTATATAAATTATTTAGAGCTAAGCATACGTAGAAGGAAATAGAACTAACAAACTGAGTACGACCAGTGAAACTCCGCCCAACCCAAGGTTAGGAAAAGACTGTTGTTACTTTATGAGAACAGACCCTCTTCTTAAGGAGCAGATCAGTAAGTGAGAGTGAATCAAAGAAACACAGCATTTGAAAAGTCAGCTAGTCCAAGCCTCTTGATTGCACATACAGAAGCTGAAGCCCAGATAGGTTGAGTTACTTGGTAAAGGGCCCAATGTCCTGACTCAAGGACTAACATTTTTCACTCATTCGTAAGACACAATCAAATTCAGTACCTTGGAAAGAGATGGGAAAAAAATGAAGAAATCAATTATATAGTTCTTCATCTTTAAGTACAGAAATAGCCGTGACAAAATTACATGTATGGAGGGAAAATTGCAGTGCAGAGTTTAAAATGTCAACAATCCACAGGGAAACTGGAGACCATTTAAAATATTCAGATTAAATCTCTCTAGAAAAGACATTAAAAGATCTCCAGAAGAAGTAAAGCTGTCACTGTTTGCTGATGACATGATACTATACATAGAGAATCCTAAAGATGCTACCAGAAAACTACTAGAGCTAATCAATGAATTTGGTAAAGTAGCAGGATACAAAATTAATGCACAGAAATCTCTGGCATTCCTGTACACTAATGATGAAAAATCTGAAAATGAAATCAAGAAAACACTCCCATTTACCATTGCAACAAAAACAATAAACTATCTAGGAATAAACCTACCTAAGGAGACAAAAGACCTGTATGCAGAGAATTATAAGACACTGATGAAAGAAATTAAAGATGATACAAATAGATGGAGAGATATACCATGCTCCTGGATTGGAAGAATCAATATTGTGAAAACGACTCTACTACCCAAAGCAATCTACAGATTCAATGCAATCCCTATCAAACTACCACTGGCATTTTCCACAGAACTAGAACAAAAAATTTCAACATTTGTTTGGAGAAACAAAAGACCCCGAATAGCCAAAGCAATCTTGAGAACGAAAAACGGAGCTGGAGGAATCAGGCTCCCTGACTTCAGACTATACTACAAAGCTACAGTAATCAAGACAGTGTGGTACTGGCACAAAAACAGAAAGATAGATCAATGGAACAGGATAGAAAGCCCAGAGATAAACCCACGCACATATGGTCAACTTATCTTTGATAAAGGAGGCAGGAATGTACAGTGGAGAAAGGACAGCCTCTTCAATAAGTGGTGCTGGGAAAACTGGACAGGGACATGTAAAAGTATGAGATTACATCATTCCCTAACACCATACACAAAAATAAGCTCAAAATGGATTAAAGACCTAAATGTAAGGCCAGAAACTATCAAACTCTTAGAGGAAAACATAGGCAGAACACTCTATGACATAAATCACAGCAAGATCCTTTTGGACCCACCTCCTAGAGAAATGGAAATAAAAACAAAGATAAACAAATGGGACCCAAAGAAACTTCAAAGCTTTTGCACAGCAAAGGAAACCATAAACAAGACCAAAAGACAACCCTCAGAATGGGAGAAAATATTTGCAAATGAAGCAACTGACAAAGGATTAATCTCCAAAATTTATAAACAGCTCATGCAGCTCAATAGCTAAAAAACAAACAACCCAATCCAAAAATGGGCAGAAGACTTAAATAGGCATTTCTCCAAAGAAGATATACAGACTGCCAACAAACACATGAAAGAATGCTCAACATCATTAATCATTAGAGAAATGCAAATCAAAACTACAATGAGATATCATCTCACACCAGTCAGAATGGCCATCATCAAGAAATCTAGAAACAATAAATACTGGAGAGGGTGTGGAGAAAAGGGAACACTCTTGCACTGCTGGTGGGAATGTGAATTGGTACAGCCACTATGGAGAACAGTATGGAGGTTCCTTAAAAAACTACAAATAGAACTACCATATGACCCAGCAATCCCACTACTAGGCATATACCCTGAGAAAACCATAATTCAAAAAGAGACATGGACCAAAATGTTCATAGCAGCCCTATTTACAATAGCCCGGAGCTGGAAACAACCTAAGTGTCCATCATCGGATGAATGGATAAAGAAGATGTGGCACATATATACAATGGAATATTACTCAGCCATAAAAAGAAATGAAACTGAGCTATTTGTAATAAGGTGGATAGACCTAGAGTCTGTCATACAGAGTGAAGTTAAGTCAGAAAGAGAAAGACAAATACCGTATGCTAACACATATATATGGAATTAAAAAAAAAGTCATGAGGAACCTAGGGGTAAAACGGGAATAAAGACACAGACCTACTTGAGAATGGACTTGAGGATATGGGGAGGGGGAAGGGTAAGCTGTGACAAAACGAAAGAGAGGCATGGACATATATACACTACCAAACGTAAGGTAGGTAGATAGTGGGAAGCAGCCGCAGAGCACAGGGAGATCAGCTCGGTGCTTTGTGACCGCCTGGAGGGGTGGGATGGGGAGGGTGGGAGGGAGGGAGATGCATGAGGGAAGGGATGTGGGAACAGATGTATATGTATGACTGATTCACTTTGTTATAAAGCAGAAACTAAAAAAAAAAAGATCTCCAATCAAAATGTTCATTTTATAATAGACATGGTATGATACAATTTATAATAGATATGGTATGAACCTTTCCCTTTCACGGGAAAGGTTCGGCTGGGAAAAAGGAATTGTTCTTGAAAATGGGGCCTGTGCTATTGCAGACACTGCTCAACCTAGGTCCACCGAATGCTCTGATGTCATCACTGAGGTCACAGAATTCCGCTGTGCGCCTGGCAACCTTGCAAACATAACAGCCCTGGTGAGCACTAGGCAGTACTGCTGGTTCACTCAGTGGTACAAGTTTTTCAGCCATTTAGGAGACTTGACTATTTTTATTTGTACTGAATCATTTCAACGGATTGCCCAAGAGCCAACAAGGGCCAACCTGTAGGGAAGAGGAGGAGTTGGACATCTCTTGAGGCATCTTCTAAGGGAGACTTCTAGTTGGTACGATGGAACGGCGACAAAAGAGGAAACATCTGGAAAATGAAGAGTCCCAGGAAACTGCCGAGAACGGAGGAGGTATGTGGGGGGCAACTTGTCTGGGGCACATGGGTTTCTGCCAAACTGAACCTTCTCTAGGAAGCGGGGGACTGAGAACGTGTCACCTGTGCAGCAGGGAGCGAGAGACCTTGTCTCACTGATGCTGCCGTATCCATCCGGAGGGTCCCTGTGGTGTGAGATGGCACAGAACGGCCAGATGCCCCCTGGGAGATGGGAGGTCAGCTCCGATGGTCTGAGGACTCTCTCCTGGGGCAGCCTCGCCTGGAGCTTTGTCGGACTCATAGCAGGCTGCATCCTGCTTGCACAGACCTAGAGGTGCAGCTTTTCTCAGTCCCCGATTTCTCTCTTATTCTCTTGGATCTTTCCCTGGGGTCAAGAGGTGGGGATGTGAAGGATGCAAGGATGCTGAGAGAGACCCAGGAGTTGCTTGGCCTCTTTTACCAAAGTGGAAAGAGAAGCCCCATGAGTTGAAGGCCCTGTTGAAAAATATCTTGACAAGTGGAATGCACTTCGAAAGAACACTGTTTGTCTAGGGATGGTGTCATATTGAAAGCAAGGAGGTTTTATTCCTTCAACAGAAAGAATTTCCCAAAGGAGATCAAGGGAAAGGAAGGGTTTTCCAGAGACTGAGACCGCGTGGGCGGGGGTGAGAAATGGCCTCAGGGTCCTGCGGGGAGCTCTGAGAGCCACGGGCCACGGGGTGCCTGCGTGCATTAAATGTAGGCGAGTAGCTTGCCCTGGGAGAGGGGTGGTCACCCCAGAGCTCCAGCTAGAGGCCTCTGCCCCACATTAGAGCCCAGTAGCTCCTACCAGGCCCAGGGCCCTGGAGACTGTAGGATGGGCCCTGGGAATGGAGCTCTAGACAGCAGGCAGATTTTCAGGCAGTGGCTGGGACAGGCTGGGGAAGGCAATGACTGCCCCTGACCATTCAGAATATTTTGCTCTATGTTCCTCTATGTGTGTGTGTGTGTGAGTGTGTGTGTGTGTGTGTGTGTGTGTGTGTGTGAGTGTGTGTGTGTCTGTGTGTTTGTGGTATTGCAGAGAAGAGCGGGATGAATGGGGGTAGAGTGCTTACCAGATAGAAAGTCTGCGTGGTAAAGTTCTTGTCACCCTGCCTGGACCTGGCTGACACTCGGTGTACGTAAGAGTGTATACAGAATTCTTGTTAGGGGTGTTTTATGAGACAGTAACTCATACACCCATGTACACTCTGATACAGCAAAAATACCACACACCCCACATATAACTTCCTTATTAAACCACACACAGCACATGGAGGTATATACACGCAGCCTTCTTGTACTACGTTCTCATACAACCCACCTGTATCACAATCCTTTCCTCCAACACCAAACGCTGGAGATATGTATATAGACACACACACTATCTATATATGACACACACACACACACACACACACACACTATATATATATGTATCTCCTCAACTCTCGCACAAACACAGCTAACTTCAGCCATCTCTAAATACCTCTATAAAAACCAGTCACGTGTCATACACACCACACTTATAACACATTCTTGAGTAATGCAGACCCGCTTTGTACAAACCACAGTAAACCACAGTCTCACTAACCCATGTCAGGGTTGCCAGAGAAAATATGGGCTATCCAGTTCAATTTGAATTCCAGATAAACAACAAGTAATGTTTCAGTATCAGGATGTCCCAAATATTGTATGGGCCATACTTACACTCAAAATAAGTCAGACCAAATACTGCATGGGAATACTTACACTAAAAAATTATTCTGGGTTTATCTGAAACTGAAATTTAACTGGGTGCCCTGTATTTTTGTTCGCTAAGTCTGGCAACCCTTATAAACCTACCACCAGCTGATGTATTATATATTTATTGTAGTTTTGTTTAGTGTGTGTCTTCCCCTACTAGAATGTGCAGCATTACCAGAGACTACGACAATGGAAGAGTGCCGGATACACAGGAGTACCTGCTCACTGAATCTTGGTGAATGAATGAATCAACACACACCATAAATACAAGCCACACCGTGTAATGAGGAAAAGTTACATGTCCCACAATTCCTGACTTGTGAACAGAAACCATGCACACAAAGGCCACAGACACAGATAGACACATCTGCGCTGTGCTCCCCACGCCAACCCCACACTCACCACAGGCATAACTGATACACATCACTCACTCTTCCCACACACTCACAGTCACCACCGACACCTACGTTACCAACAAGACAGTGAGAGAATAAGTATTGATTGGAATTAAATCCTGGAGTATCCACTGGGAACCACACTCTCAACTGTGTGTATTCACTGCACCTGACACGTGTCACACACTCAGTAAATATTTGTGGACAGAGGACTGATGAACCCACCCTGAGACTTTCATTCCTTCCTCAGGTATCTCGAAGTCACAAGAGGATCCCCCTCGGCTTGGATCCACTGTGGTGGCCCAAGGCTGCAGCCCAGGGGCAGGGGAGGTCTCCTCTGCCTCTAAATACTTCTTCTGTACTTCTACTCCACGCAAGCTCATCTACGCTGGTAAGGGCGCGGGGCTCCTCGGGTGAGGGGGTGCTTGGCTGTGAGGCAGGAGGCACACAGATCCCACGGAGGCTGAGAGGAAATCCAGGGTCATCAGAGGTGATGAGGGCTCTGTGGAAGAGCCTGGGCAGGATGGCTGAGCTGTTACGAGGGCGTGGATGCCAGCTGAGTGTGGGTGTGTGTGTGTGTGAATACTGCTACTACCATGGTGGGGAAGTCAAGGAGCAGGGGCCGGAAAGGTCTGGGCTTGAGGTGGAGGGAAGAGGGACCAGATTAAACATCTTCAGAGGAAAATGTAGGCTTTGTCTTTGCCTTTGCTTCCAGAGAAGGACAGAGTTCTGCATCATAGACCTCCAGGCTCAGAGCAGGACCATCCAGCTCAGGTCCACACAGCTCACACATACATGCGCCCTCCAGGCACAGCCCTTCTCAGTGCACACATAAACCCCAAGCACGTGATCCACAATGCTCCTCTCCTGCACCACAGCCCCATTCCACAAGGAATGCACCACCGATATTCCCAAACTCACACTCCTCGTCGTACACGCATCCAGCCGCATCCCTCCCATACCACAGCCCTCACCACCATACTCCACACCCCTGTATACAGACACCGCTCCAGTATCCCCCCCACGCACACGAAAAGCCCACAGATGACACCAGATACACCACTCCGTCCTACGGCCAACAGACACCAAGCTCACGACATAGCTATGTCGTGCAAATGTCCCTCTCTCATCTACCACACCTGCTCCCTCAGCTTCCGGCATGGCCCATGCATGTTATTATGTTTTTAATTTCCTTTTTCAGGAATCCGGAGATTTCATCGAGACACTGCCCAGCCTAGACCACCCCTAGCCCAGGATCAGGAAGAAGGAGAGACCGCTTCCCCATCATACTGTGTCTCCTCCTCACTCTCTTCACCCTGTAAGAACTATCTGCACCCAGACAAAGAGGAAAGGGGCATGAAAATATACTACATGCAGGTACAAGTCAACAAGGGTGTCGCTGTCTCCTGGAAGACAAAGAAACCCTTGGAGTTGCCTGAAAAGCAGCTGAGGATAGAAGAAGTGACCCTTCCTGAGGATGTGTGCGCAGTAGCCACTGACCCCTCTTCTGATGTGTCCACCGAAAGCCTCCTGTCTGACAGTGAGCCCACTGGGGAGGAGAAAGAGTATGAGGAAAGGGCAGAGCCAGGCAGCCCATCAGGGTCACCTGCCGTCGAGGAGAGACCCAGCGCCAAGACAGCGGACTGGATGGTGACCATGGAGACCGGCTTCAGGTGCATGGCTTGCTGCCGGGTCTTCCCCACCTTGGAGATCCTCCAACAGCACGTGAACTTCGGCGTCCTGGAGGGCTTCAGCTGCCGTGTCTTTCATCTCACCATGGCCAAGCTGATGGGCAATGTGGAATCCAGAGCACCCCCGAGGAAGAGGAGGAGGAGGAGGAGGAGGAGGAGGAAGAGAAGCAAGAAGAAAAGGAGAATGAGGGAGAGCAGCCCACGGGGGAAGGCCCCAGCCCGAAGAGACCCCGCAGGTAGGGTCTTTTCTCTCTTTTGATTTCCACACAGCAACTGAGATTCATGGGACAGAAGTCCTGGAAGACGGTGTGGCCGTCCCTTGGAAGAGGTAAGGCTTGAAGCTGGCAGTCTTCTGAGCCTATGTCACGAGGGCCCAGAGGAGTCTAAGGGAAGGGGCCGCACACATGTGCTGGTTGACCTCATGGCTCTGCAGCTGCATCCGCTTGGGACATGCCCAGCACTACCAAAGGAACTGAGCTCTGTTGACTTAATCAAGAAGGTGGAGCCTTTTCCGAGGAGTTTTCTCAGGGTCTGCACGATGGACCTCAACTCTTAGAGGACGTACTGCCAGCAGCTCCTTCTCGGCAGAGAGAGCCAGGAGTGGTCTGAAGAGAGGACAGGGGCCCTTGCAGGACCACAACTTTGAGGTCTGAGAGCCTTGGGCCTGAGCCGAGGTCTCACCCTGACCACTGGACCTAGCCTTCTGTGACAAAGGGGAATATGAAAGAGAGTCACGTGGAAGTGAGGTCCCCCGAGATATGGAAATGTTCCAGAACCTTCGTTGCGTGGCAGTTGATCTGGAGCCAAGCTCACTGTGGTGTGTGTGGCTCTGAGCATTAAGGCAACGCTGGAGGGTAACCCTGACCAGCAGAGCTTGGAGTGCTTGTTGTCTCTTCCTGTTCTACCTCATTTGTTTTATCCCTTCCAGGGAGAAGAAAGGACCCTCGGGAGAGTAGCAGACAGAATGCCGTGGTCTGAAGGAGGATGAAGGGACCGGCACTCAGTCTAACATCATATGACAATAGAAACGTCCTATGCAATAAAGGGCATTTTCCAAACCTTTCCTGGAGGTTTTATTTAATTACATTGTTCTATCTATGCATCTATCTGTCATCTACATCTGTATCTTTCAAGGTTTGTGAACAAGCTTTCACATAAGCACTAGAGACGTCCGCCAGCATTTTCCAGAAGAGGCCTGCAAATTGCTGGGGACTCCTCACAAATAGGGAATGGCCACAACCCCTGCCACACAGACTATGCGCGTGGCCCTCCTGACGTACTCCCACTCTCTCTCTGAATTTCCCGAGGTCTCAGATGAGGGTGCTGGCTGGAGGCAATGATCACGTGCAGGCTGAATCTTCTCCAGATTCTGATTCTCTTCCTGGGCCTATCGTCCTCAAGCACAGTCTCCATGTCCCTGGCCACACTGATCTCTCTCCTTCAGTCCTTCCCTCCCTCCCCCTCCTGCCTCCCAGTGCAGAGAATACTTTTTGACATTTGAGACGACATTTATCTTTTGTTCACAGAATTCTCACCTGTTCTACTGTGGCCTCCGTTGTGAACATTCCAAAGCTGAGAATTTTCTTTTTTTCTCCCTCATTTCTGCTGAGTCTTTACCTTCCTAATGCAGTGAACTCACAGTGCCTAGCTGACTGGATGGGGAGAAAAATCCAGGGAGCAAAGAGAAATAATACAAGAATATATCAGTTAATTTTTCATAGTGTTATCCAACTACATATTTTTAAAACTTTGGAATAATATTAGGAATCTTCTCTTTATAAAAAACTGAATTATTGGGCTTCCCTGGTGGAGCAGTGGTTAAGAATATGCCTGCGAATGCAGGGGACATGGGTTCGAGCCCTGGTCTGGGAAGATCCCACGTGCCACGGAGTAACTAAGCCCGCGCGCCACAACTACTGAGCCTGCGCTCTACAGCCCGTGTGCCACATCTACCGAGCCCACGTGCCACAACTACGGAAGCCTGCCTGCCTAGAGCCCATGCTCCGCAACAAGAGAAGCCACTGCAATGAGAAGCCCGTGCACCACAGCCAAGAGTAGCCCCCGCTCACTGCAACTAGAGAACGCCCGCTAGCAGCAACAAAGACCCAATGCAGCCCAAAATAAATTAATTAATTTTAAAATATTGAATTAGTTTCAAGGGTACAGTGTATAAAAGCACAATAAAAGCCCCCCATTCGTAACCCCCCAACCCCACTCTCAAGATGGAATAGATATGCTGTGATACAATTTAGAGTCGTAGTACTCCTCCTCCTCCCACCACATCCGAAATCCTCTGAGCCAGGTGCAGCAGCTTCCTTTCACAATGCTAGGACCCGCCACAAGACAGATGATAATCCCTTTGGACATTTCAAGGAGCGGCACCAAGGGAACAGTACCTGGGAAATGCCACTGACAGCTCAGAATATCCATGGCATCTCTAGAGCCTCGGCACTGCTCTCGCTCTGGGAATGAAGGTCCAAAAAGCACATCGGAGAATGTTCATAGTTGTAAACAAGCTCCACCTTTGAAACACAATCTACATAGAACCACATATACAAGCCTGCACAATGGATGAAGCCAAGGTCTCCTCCATGATTTCCCTTCTGACCACCTTATTGTCTCCTCAACCATAAAAGGTGAACTTGAAACTCAGGACCTTGCCTTGTCACCAGAAACATCCAAGCTTGGATCAGTCTTTCTAAGACCAGATACTTGCTCTCTGAACTATTAGAGACTTGTCACATACACAGAAGTAGAACAGGATTAGTTCTATCTACCTGGGGACCTGGAGTCTTTCACATTGCTCCTGTTCAAACTCTCAGAACAGCAAAACTTTACCTACAAAGGGTTCAAGCCATGACACTCCCAATTTCCACACACCTCCTCATCTCTTGTGAGTCACATGCAGCCAATTCCAGGAATTGGAAACATGGTTGTGAGGAGGAAACTGACTTTGGGGCTCCCCTTGGATATGGTCTTCCAGACTTACCAAAAGGCCATTAAGAGGAAGGTTTACCCCACCTCAGGGAAACCCGAGGCAGTACTTGCAGTCAAGGGCTGGCCATGGCTTCTGAGCTACATCCAAAAAGAATTTCATACTGTACCTCGATCTGCTGAAGCAATTTCTGACTGTCCGAGAGCCAGCATGTACCGCTCCTGAACTGCCTCCATTGTGGATCATCAGTAGGGCTGGCAGATTTAGTAAATAAAAATACAGGATACCCAGTTAAACTTGAACTTCACATGAATAATAAGTCATTATTTTTACTATAAGTAGATCCTATGTACTATTTGGGGCATACTTATCTTCAAAATGTACTCGTTGTTTTTCTGACATTCATATTTAACTAAACAGCCTATATTTTATCTGTCAACCCTACTCAGCAGAAATGATGGAGGCTTATAGAGATCCAGGAGACGCCTCAGCGCCTCCTCAGCTTTTATTTCTACCTCCTGGACAGCGAGCACGAACCTTCCACTCCCAGGCATTGGCTAGAATGGAGGATATTCTCTGTTTTAGAGCTTTTTCTACTTGTCATTGTTATTACCTTCCTTATTTTAAAGAGAGGTTTATTTTTTTCCAAACTTAATAGCTCATCCAAAAGTATTTCAAAGTTCATTAGACAAGGGAAAAACAACATGGTTCTGAAAAGTGAAGGAAACCGCCTGGTGTTTAGTAAAGAAGTCGTAGGGAGATTGAAAAAGCCAAACTTAATAAGCAAATCTCTCCAAGGGTATTTTCAGAGCTTGATACCCTCCCACACCCTGAAAATATTATTACATCAAGAATGTAGAACTGCTAACCAAATGTAAGGCTCCCATATGATTCTATCAAACTCAGGATGCTTCTTTACTAAGCAGTGAGCACACTTGCTGCCCCAGGGACCTTGGCAGTTGCAACATAGGGCTCTTCCCTTTGGGATGGAAACAGCAAGTTTTCCTGTGGTCTACACGCTGGCCCCAAAAATACTACACTCCCAATACTTGTCAACTTTACGTATTTTTCTACATAGCTCCATTTTTCTGTTACTATTTGGACTACATCCTAGACTTGACGTTACATAAATTGCATTCAAGAAGCTATTTTTAAAAGTCGGTAGGAAACCTTCAATCTATAGCTTGCAGTCCCTGGCTTACTTTCATCCAGGTGCATAAGGGTTTTCAAAAGTAGTCAGGTTAGTTACCCCGTATCACAGCCCCACGCTTGTGTCACAGATGTAAAAATGGAACAGGATATTTAAGGTTTTAGTTGCCAACTCATCAAGCCTCCCAGACAGAGGCAATAGAGCAAAATGATTACAGAGGCATGGATTTTGATTTGCTCCAGTGTCTTGGGCAAGTCACTTGGCCTCTGTATTTATTTGTACTTATCTGCACTTATCTGTCACCTGGGGGTTATAACTGTACCTGGTCCATGGGTACGTTGTACAAAAGATCTCTAAAGTAGTTACAAGAAACCGACACAGAGTAAGCACTCCACAGACATTGGCTATTACCTATTGGAAATATTTCTCCATGAAACAGATTACTTTATCAGTGGATGACTCGGTGGGAGACAGTGAATCACAGAATCACAGCATGTTGAAAGTGACCTAGTTCACACTCTTGTGTGAGAAAAAGAAAAGTGTGCATGTGTAGAAAATGTCTGAAAGTTTACCTAACAAATAGTTCATCATGTTAACTTTGAGGATTAGAATAAATCAGAAAAGGAGTAGAGTGTACTTCAATTTCTATATCATTTGTGTGTCTACACTGAGACTCTGAATACACTGGACGTGCAATTTTATTTAATGTGGCGGGATAAAGGTTTTCAAGTTTTCCTGATCCATCCGTATTATTAGCTCAGAATTGCTGGCATTTCTTGCCATCTTCGGATCTACACCCATTTGAGTCAGTGGGCCATTCTGGACGGAGGAGATAATAGAGCAGAAGTGAAGTGAGAGAAAAGGTGAGACAAGATTTTCTCTTTTCTCTTCAAAGAGGAAAGGTCTTTGGAATGGGAACAACTCACAACCAAACTCTGGGGAAAGGATGTGATGGAAAATGAGACAAACATCCTACCCCTGTGATGAGAAGGATTCCCTGGGCTGGATGGAGGGAGGTCACAGGTGGCTGGACGAGGAAACCAACTAGCGAGAAACACACACAAGTGCACAGCAAACACCCTGAGGCCACTCAGCCTGACTCCACACAAACATGTGTCCAGCAGCCAGCCCTTCACCTGTGGCTCCCCAGCAAGACAGGTACCTCGGGGGTGCCAACTCATTCTGAGTCCATTATGCCTGGCCATTCGTAAACCGCTGTCTAACGTGTGAGGAATAAACTCTAAATGTTTATGAGGAAATTGGGGAAGGAGATTGAAAGGTTACTTAAACGGAAAAAAAAGAAGTTCAGGAAGGCAGGATGGTAGAGAGACAAGAAAAAGACCTTAAAAGATAGAAAGGATTTGCCAAAGGAGAGAAGGAAAAAGAAATGATTCCGAATGGGTTAACCTGCAGCTAGGAAGTTAAGGAAGATTACTGATGTGTGAAGACTATGGAATAAAGTGAATAAAATTTATCAGAAGTTGCTGAGAATATGGTAAGAAGCATGATTATCACATTATGAATTGGCTGCAATGGCATTCTAGGGGGACACTAGGAAGGGGAAGCAAATGTTCATGAGATGACAGCAGCAGGTGGAAAGTTGTTTCAGGGGAAGATCCGTCTTGCAGAGGGTGTATCAGAGGAGGGCAAGTGTGAGCAAGCAAGGAAATACTAAGTGTATACGGCTCCTTCACTGAGTGCACCCAGCCCCGTGGTCAGCCTTGAGAACAAGCAGGACTTCAGGTACTGGATCTACATGTCATTCATCAAGACTTGAGAAGACACCCTTAACTCAGGTCTTCTCTTCAAACTCCATCTTTCCTTCTTGACCTTCATTTGGCCTCTTCCCTTACCCGCAAGCTGTGGACTGAGGCCACAGAGCAAGATGGGTCACTAGTGTCCTCCATCCCCGAGCGACTGTGGTTCACATCACTGGAGCACCAAAGGCAATAACCAAGTCACAGACACAAGAGTGTATGAAGAAGAAGAGATTCTGATAAGGCTTTCTGTGACAGTGTGGGCCAAGTCGGCTCTATATGGCTGGTATCACCTGAATTAGGAGCAGCCTTAGGGGAGAAGTTCTCAGAAGGCAGAGCCTGGCTCTCTAGAGGCTCTGCGTGCTCACAGCCCACTCCAAGACCTCAGTCACAGCTTTGGCCCCCAATATCTCTCCCTCTACCTACTCACAGTTTTTGAAGTCTTCTTTCCTCCACATTTCTCTTGAGAGGTGGAGCAGGAAGATGAGCTTCAGGCCAGCTCAGACTCCCCTGGGATCCCAGCAGGATGCCTATCATTAACCTCCCACCTTCTAGGAAGCTCCTGAGATCTCCACATTTGGGGGAGTTTTCATTTCCGCTGTGCTTCAAATGGCTGGCTGGAGATGGCCTGTTGGAAGGTGGCTAAAAGCAAGTAGCAATCCTTCGGGCAGCCTGGCCCTTCTCGACTGTCAGACATCTTCAGGGATATTCTAGGAAACGTTGTTTGTTCTAGAGAAGGGAGGGAAACAATCCAATTGTCCAATAATGCTTGAATGGAAAATAAATGATGCTATACGCATGTGATGAAATAATAGCAAACGGTCAAAAATCAAAGACCTAGATCTATATGGATTCACGTGGAGAAATCTTGAAAACGTAATATTGATCGAAAGAAAAGAAGATCAAGAACGTTAGATTGTGATAACAGGTCTGTAAGTATTGAAATATTTAAATCAATTCAACATATTGCTTCTATATATATAGATGCAAGAAAATAAACTTGATCCAAAGAACACATTATTTACATTTAATATGCTCATTTATCTACGAGACCCCAAAGAACCCACAGATAAACTAGCAGGAACTAATAAGACGGTTCAACAAGGCACACACATACAAGATCAATAAATGTTAAAAATCAATCAGGCTCCTCTACACTGGCGATAACAAATTAGAAACTGTAAAAGAAAATAAGGAAAAAATAAGATCTAAAAATAGTCACAAGAGCTATATAAATTATTTAGAGCTAAGCATACGTAGAAGGAAATAGAACTAACAAACTGAGTACGAC
This sequence comes from Mesoplodon mirus, assembly GCF_964341445.2. NCBI lineage: Eukaryota > Metazoa > Chordata > Mammalia > Artiodactyla > Ziphiidae > Mesoplodon > Mesoplodon mirus. The sequence continues at coordinate 148,344 of NW_028295302.1, forward strand.
CAGTGAAACTCCGCCCAACCCAAGGTTAGGAAAAGACTGTTGTTACTTTATGAGAACAGACCCTCTTCTTAAGGAGCAGATCAGTAAGTGAGAGTGAATCAAAGAAACACAGCATTTGAAAAGTCAGCTAGTCCAAGCCTCTTGATTGCACATACAGAAGCTGAAGCCCAGATAGGTTGAGTTACTTGGTAAAGGGCCCAATGTCCTGACTCAAGGACTAACATTTTTCACTCATTCGTAAGACACAATCAAATTCAGTACCTTGGAAAGAGATGGGAAAAAAATGAAGAAATCAATTATATAGTTCCTCATCTTTAAGTACAGAAATAGCCGTGACAAAATTACATGTATGGAGGGAAAATTGCAGTGCAGAGTTTAAAATGTCAATAACCCACAGGGAAACTGGAGACCATTTAAAATATTCAGATTAAATCTCTCTAGAAAAGACATTAAAAGATCTCCAGAAGAAGTAAAGCTGTCACTGTTTGCTGATGACATGATACTATACATAGAGAATCCTAAAGATGCTACCAGAAAACTACTAGAGCTAATCAATGAATTTGGTAAAGTAGCAGGATACAAAATTAATGCACAGAAATCTCTGGCATTCCTGTACACTAATGATGAAAAATCTGAAAATGAAATCAAGAAAACACTCCCATTTACCATTGCAACAAAAACAATAAACTATCTAGGAATAAACCTACCTAAGGAGACAAAAGACCTGTATGCAGAGAATTATAAGACACTGATGAAAGAAATTAAAGATGATACAAATAGATGGAGAGATATACCATGCTCCTGGATTGGAAGAATCAATATTGTGAAAACGACTCTACTACCCAAAGCAATCTACAGATTCAATGCAATCCCTATCAAACTACCACTGGCATTTTCCACAGAACTAGAACAAAAAATTTCAACATTTGTTTGGAGAAACAAAAGACCCCGAATAGCCAAAGCAATCGTGAGAACGAAAAACGGAGCTGGAGGAATCAGGTTCCCTGACTTCAGACTATACTACAAAGCTACAGTAATCAAGACAGTGTGGTACTGGCACAAAAACAGAAAGATAGATCAATGGAACAGGATAGAAAGCCCAGAGATAAACCCACGCACATATGGTCAACTTATCTTTGATAAAGGAGGCAGGAATGTACAGTGGAGAAAGGACAGCCTCTTCAATAAGTGGTGCTGGGAAAACTGGACAGGGACATGTAAAAGTATGAGATTACATCATTCCCTAACACCATACACAAAAATAAGCTCAAAATGGATTAAAGACCTAAATGTAAGGCCAGAAACTATCAAACTCTTAGAGGAAAACATAGGCAGAACACTCTATGACATAAATCACAGCAAGATCCTTTTGGACCCACCTCCTAGAGAAATGGAAATAAAAACAAAGATAAACAAATGGGACCCAAAGAAACTTCAAAGCTTTTGCACAGCAAAGGAAACCATAAACAAGACCAAAAGACAACCCTCAGAATGGGAGAAAATATTTGCAAATGAAGCAACTGACAAAGGATTAATCTCCAAAATTTATAAACAGCTCATGCAGCTCAATAGCTAAAAAACAAACAACCCAATCCAAAAATGGGCAGAAGACTTAAATAGGCATTTCTCCAAAGAAGATATACAGACTGCCAACAAACACATGAAAGAATGCTCAACATCATTAATCATTAGAGAAATGCAAATCAAAACTACAATGAGATATCATCTCACACCAGTCAGAATGGCCATCATCAAGAAATCTAGAAACAATAAATACTGGAGAGGGTGTGGAGAAAAGGGAACACTCTTGCACTGCTGGTGGGAATGTGAATTGGTACAGCCACTATGGAGAACAGTATGGAGGTTCCTTAAAAAACTACAAATAGAACTACCATATGACCCAGCAATCCCACTACTAGGCATATACCCTGAGAAAACCATAATTCAAAAAGAGACATGGACCAAAATGTTCATAGCAGCCCTATTTACAATAGCCCGGAGCTGGAAACAACCTAAGTGTCCATCATCGGATGAATGGATAAAGAAGATGTGGCACATATATACAATGGAATATTACTCAGCCATAAAAAGAAATGAAACTGAGCTATTTGTAATAAGGTGGATAGACCTAGAGTCTGTCATACAGAGTGAAGTTAAGTCAGAAAGAGAAAGACAAATACCGTATGCTAACACATATATATGGAATTAAAAAAAAAGTCATGAGGAACCTAGGGGTAAAACGGGAATAAAGACACAGACCTACTTGAGAATGGACTTGAGGATATGGGGAGGGGGAAGGGTAAGCTGTGACAAAACGAAAGAGAGGCATGGACATATATACACTACCAAACGTAAGGTAGGTAGATAGTGGGAAGCAGCCGCAGAGCACAGGGAGATCAGCTCGGTGCTTTGTGACCGCCTGGAGGGGTGGGATGGGGAGGGTGGGAGGGAGGGAGATGCATGAGGGAAGGGATGTGGGAACAGATGTATATGTATGACTGATTCACTTTGTTATAAAGCAGAAACTAAAAAAAAAAGATCTCCAATCAAAATGTTCATTTTATAATAGACATGGTATGATACAATTTATAATAGATATGGTATGAACCTTTCCCTTTCACGGGAAAGGTTCGGCTGGGAAAAAGGAATTGTTCTTGAAAATGGGGCCTGTGCTATTGCAGACACTGTGCTCAACCTAGGTCCACCGAATGCTCTGATGTCATCACTGAGGTCACAGAATTCCGCTGTGCGCCTGGCAACCTTGCAAACATAACAGCCCTGGTGAGCACTAGGCAGTACTGCTGGTTCACTCAGTGGTACAAGTTTTTCAGCCATTTAGGAGACTTGACTATTTTTATTTGTACTGAATCATTTCAACGGATTGCCCAAGAGCCAACAAGGGCCAACCTGTAGGGAAGAGGAGGAGTTGGACATCTCTTGAGGCATCTTCTAAGGGAGACTTCTAGTTGGTACGATGGAACGGCGACAAAAGAGGAAACATCTGGAAAATGAAGAGTCCCAGGAAACTGCCGAGAACGGAGGAGGTATGTGGGGGGCAACTTGTCTGGGGCACATGGGTTTCTGCCAAACTGAACCTTCTCTAGGAAGCGGGGGACTGAGAACGTGTCACCTGTGCAGCAGGGAGCGAGAGACCTTGTCTCACTGATGCTGCCGTATCCATCCGGAGGGTCCCTGTGGTGTGAGATGGCACAGAACGGCCAGATGCCCCCTGGGAGATGGGAGGTCAGCTCCGATGGTCTGAGGACTCTCTCCTGGGGCAGCCTCGCCTGGAGCTTTGTCGGACTCATAGCAGGCTGCATCCTGCTTGCACAGACCTAGAGGTGCAGCTTTTCTCAGTCCCCGATTTCTCTCTTATTCTCTTGGATCTTTCCCTGGGGTCAAGAGGTGGGGATGTGAAGGATGCAAGGATGCTGAGAGAGACCCAGGAGTTGCTTGGCCTCTTTTACCAAAGTGGAAAGAGAAGCCCCATGAGTTGAAGGCCCTGTTGAAAAATATCTTGACAAGTGGAATGCACTTCGAAAGAACACTGTTTGTCTAGGGATGGTGTCATATTGAAAGCAAGGAGGTTTTATTCCTTCAACAGAAAGAATTTCCCAAAGGAGATCAAGGGAAAGGAAGGGTTTTCCAGAGACTGAGACCGCGTGGGCGGGGGTGAGAAATGGCCTCAGGGTCCTGCGGGGAGCTCTGAGAGCCACGGGCCACGGGGTGCCTGCGTGCATTAAATGTAGGCGAGTAGCTTGCCCTGGGAGAGGGGTGGTCACCCCAGAGCTCCAGCTAGAGGCCTCTGCCCCACATTAGAGCCCAGTAGCTCCTACCAGGCCCAGGGCCCTGGAGACTGTAGGATGGGCCCTGGGAATGGAGCTCTAGACAGCAGGCAGATTTTCAGGCAGTGGCTGGGACAGGCTGGGGAAGGCAATGACTGCCCCTGACCATTCAGAATATTTTGCTCTATGTTCCTCTATGTGTGTGTGTGTGTGAGTGTGTGTGTGTGTGTGTGTGTGTGTGTGTGAGTGTGTGTGTGTCTGTGTGTTTGTGGTATTGCAGAGAAGAGCGGGATGAATGGGGGTAGAGTGCTTACCAGATAGAAAGTCTGCGTGGTAAAGTTCTTGTCACCCTGCCTGGACCTGGCTGACACTCGGTGTACGTAAGAGTGTATACAGAATTCTTGTTAGGGGTGTTTTATGAGACAGTAACTCATACACCCATGTACACTCTGATACAGCAAAAATACCACACACCCCACATATAACTTCCTTATTAAACCACACACAGCACATGGAGGTATATACACGCAGCCTTCTTGTACTACGTTCTCATACAACCCACCTGTATCACAATCCTTTCCTCCAACACCAAACGCTGGAGATATGTATATAGACACACACACTATCTATATATGACACACACACACACACACACACACACACACTATATATATATGTATCTCCTCAACTCTCGCACAAACACAGCTAACTTCAGCCATCTCTAAATACCTCTATAAAAACCAGTCACGTGTCAGACACACCACACTTATAACACATTCTTGAGTAATGCCAGACCCGCTTTGTACCAACCACAGTAAACCACAGTCTCACTAACCCATGTCAGGGTTGCCAGAGAAAATATGGGCTATCCAGTTCAATTTGAATTCCAGATAAACAACAAGTAATGTTTCAGTATCAGGATGTCCCAAATATTGTATGGGCCATACTTACACTCAAAATAAGTCAGACCAAATACTGCATGGGAATACTTACACTAAAAAATTATTCTGGGTTTATCTGAAACTGAAATTTAACTGGGTGCCCTGTATTTTTGTTCGTTAAGTCTGGCAACCCTTATAAACCTACCACCAGCTGATGTATTATATATTTATTGTAGTTTTGTTTAGTGTGTGTCTTCCCCTACTAGAATGTGCAGCATTACCAGAGACTACGACAATGGAAGAGTGCCGGATACACAGGAGTACCTGCTCACTGAATCTTGGTGAATGAATGAATCAACACACACCATAAATACAAGCCACACCGTGTAATGAGGAAAAGTTACATGTCCCACAATTCCTGACTTGTGAACAGAAACCATGCACACAAAGGCCACAGACACAGATAGACACATCTGCGCTGTGCTCCCCACGCCAACCCCACACTCACCACAGGCATAACTGATACACATCACTCACTCTTCCCACACACTCACAGTCACCACCGACACCTACGTTACCAACAAGACAGTGAGAGAATAAGTATTGATTGGAATTAAATCCTGGAGTATCCACTGGGAACCACACTCTCAACTGTGTGTATTCACTGCACCTGACACGTGTCACACACTCAGTAAATATTTGTGGACAGAGGACTGATGAACCCACCCTGAGACTTTCATTCCTCCCTCAGGTATCTCGAAGTCACAAGAGGATCCCCCTCGGCTTGGATCCACTGTGGTGGCCCAAGGCTGCAGCCCAGGGGCAGGGGAGGTCTCCTCTGCCTCTAAATACTTCTTCTGTACTTCTACTCCACGCAAGCTCATCTACGCTGGTAAGGGCGCGGGGCTCCTCGGGTGAGGGGGTGCTTGGCTGTGAGGCAGGAGGCACACAGATCCCACGGAGGCTGAGAGGAAATCCAGGGTCATCAGAGGTGATGAGGGCTCTGTGGAAGAGCCTGGGCAGGATGGCTGAGCTGTTACGAGGGCGTGGATGCCAGCTGAGTGTGGGTGTGTGTGTGTGTGAATACTGCTACTACCATGGTGGGGAAGTCAAGGAGCAGGGGCCGGAAAGGTCTGGGCTTGAGGTGGAGGGAAGAGGGACCAGATTAAACATCTTCAGAGGAAAATGTAGGCTTTGTCTTTGCCTTTGCTTCCAGAGAAGGACAGAGTTCTGCATCATAGACCTCCAGGCTCAGAGCAGGACCATCCAGCTCAGGTCCACACAGCTCACACATACATGCGCCCTCCAGGCACAGCCCTTCTCAGTGCACACATAAACCCCAAGCACGTGATCCACAATGCTCCTCTCCTGCACCACAGCCCCATTCCACAAGGAATGCACCACCGATATTCCCAAACTCACACTCCTCGTCGTACACGCATCCAGCCGCATCCCTCCCATACCACAGCCCTCACCACCATACTCCACACCCCTGTATACAGACACCGCTCCAGTATCCCCCCCACGCACACGAAAAGCCCACAGATGACACCAGATACACCACTCCGTCCTACGGCCAACAGACACCAAGCTCACGACATAGCTATGTCGTGCAAATGTCCCTCTCTCATCTACCACACCTGCTCCCTCAGCTTCCGGCATGGCCCATGCATGTTATTATGTTTTTAATTTCCTTTTTCAGGAATCCGGAGATTTCATCGAGACACTGCCCAGCCTAGACCACCCCTAGCCCAGGATCAGGAAGAAGGAGAGACCGCTTCCCCATCATACTGTGTCTCCTCCTCACTCTCTTCACCCTGTAAGAACTATCTGCACCCAGACAAAGAGGAAAGGGGCATGAAAATATACTACATGCAGGTACAAGTCAACAAGGGTGTCGCTGTCTCCTGGAAGACAAAGAAACCCTTGGAGTTGCCTGAAAAGCAGCTGAGGATAGAAGAAGTGACCCTTCCTGAGGATGTGTGCGCAGTAGCCACTGACCCCTCTTCTGATGTGTCCACCGAAAGCCTCCTGTCTGACAGTGAGCCCACTGGGGAGGAGAAAGAGTATGAGGAAAGGGCAGAGCCAGGCAGCCCATCAGGGTCACCTGCCGTCGAGGAGAGACCCAGCGCCAAGACAGCGGACTGGATGGTGACCATGGAGACCGGCTTCAGGTGCATGGCTTGCTGCCGGGTCTTCCCCACCTTGGAGATCCTCCAACAGCACGTGAACTTCGGCGTCCTGGAGGGCTTCAGCTGCCGTGTCTTTCATCTCACCATGGCCAAGCTGATGGGCAATGTGGAATCCAGAGCACCCCCGAGGAAGAGGAGGAGGAGGAGGAGGAGGAGGAGGAAGAGAAGCAAGAAGAAAAGGAGAATGAGCGAGAGCAGCCCACGGGGGAAGGCCGCAGCCCGAAGAGACCCCGCAGGTAGGGTCTTTTCTCTCTTTTGATTTCCACACAGCAACTGAGATTCATGGGACAGAAGTCCTGGAAGACGGTGTGGCCGTCCCTTGGAAGAGGTAAGGCTTGAGGCTGGCAGTCTTCTGAGCCTATGTCACGAGGGCCCAGAGGAGTCTAAGGGAAGGGGCCGCACACATGTGCTGGTTGACCTCATGGCTCTGCAGCTGCATCCGCTTGGGACATGCCCAGCACTACCAAAGGAACTGAGCTCTGTTGACTTAATCAAGAAGGTGGAGCCTTTTCCGAGGAGTTTTCTCAGGGTCTGCACGATGGACCTCAACTCTTAGAGGACGTACTGCCAGCAGCTCCTTCTCGGCAGAGAGAGCCAGGAGTGGTCTGAAGAGAGGACAGGGGCCCTTGCAGGACCACAACTTTGAGGTCTGAGAGCCTTGGGCCTGAGCCGAGGTCTCACCCTGACCACTGGACCTAGCCTTCTGTGACAAAGGGGAATATGAAAGAGAGTCACGTGGAAGTGAGGTCCCCCGAGATATGGAAATGTTCCAGAACCTTCGTTGCGTGGCAGTTGATCTGGAGCCAAGCTCACTGTGGTGTGTGTGGCTCTGAGCATTAAGGCAACGCTGGAGGGTAACCCTGACCAGCAGAGCTTGGAGTGCTTCTTGTCTCTTCCTGTTCTACCTCATTTGTTTTATCCCTTCCAGGGAGAAGAAAGGACCCTCGGGAGAGTAGCAGACAGAATGCCGTGGTCTGAAGGAGGATGAAGGGACCGGCACTCAGTCTAACATCATATGACAATAGAAACGTCCTATGCAATAAAGGGCATTTTCCAAACCTTTCCTGGAGGTTTTATTTAATTACATTGTTCTATCTATGCATCTATCTGTCATCTACATCTGTATCTTTCACGGTTTGTGAACAAGCTTTCACATAAGCACTAGAGACGTCCGCCAGCATTTTCCAGAAGAGGCCTGCAAATTGCTGGGGACTCCTCACAAATAGGGAATGGCCACAACCCCTGCCACACAGACTATGCGCGTGGCCCTCCTGACGTACTCCCACTCTCTCTCTGAATTTCCCGAGGTCTCAGATGAGGGTGCTGGCTGGAGGCAATGATCACGTGCAGGCTGACTCTTCTCCAGATTCTGATTCTCTTCCTGGGCCTATCGTCCTCAAGCACAGTCTCCATGTCCCTGGCCACACTGATCTCTCTCCTTCAGTCCTTCCCTCCCTCCCTCTCCTGCCTCCCAGTGCAGAGAATACTTTTTGACATTTGAGACGACATTTATCTTTTGTTCACAGAATTCTCACCTGTTCTACTGTGGCCTCCGTTGTGAACATTCCAAAGCTGAGAATTTTCTTTTTTTCTCCCTCATTTCTGCTGAGTCTTTACCTTCCTAATGCAGTGAACTCACAGTGCCTAGCTGACTGGATGGGGAAAAAAAAATCCAGGGAGCAAAGAGAAATAATAAAAGAATGTATCAGTTAATTTTTCATAGTGTTATCCAACTACATATTTTTAAAATTTTGGAATAATATTAGGAATCTTCTCTTTATAAAAAACTGAATTATTGGGCTTCCCTGGTGGAGCAGTGGTTAAGAATATGCCTGCGAATGCAGGGGACATGGGTTCGAGCCCTGGTCTGGGAAGATCCCACGTGCCACGGAGTAACTAAGCCCGCGCGCCACAACTACTGAGCCTGCGCTCTACAGCCCGTGTGCCACATCTACCGAGCCCACGTGCCACAACTACGGAAGCCTGCCTGCCTAGAGCCCATGCTCCGCAACAAGAGAAGCCACTGCAATGAGAAGCCCGTGCACCACAGCCAAGAGTAGCCCCCGCTCACTGCAACTAGAGAACGCCCGCTAGCAGCAACAAAGACCCAATGCAGCCCAAAATAAATTAATTAATTTTAAAATATTGAATTAGTTTCAAGGGTACAGTGTATAAAAGCACAGTAAAAGCCCCCCATTCGTAACCCCCCAACCCCACTCTCAAGATGGAATAGATATGCTGTGATACAATTTAGAGTCGTAGTACTACTCCTCCTCCCACCACATCCGAAATCCTCTGAGCCAGGTGCAGCAGCTTCCTTTCACAATGCTAGGACCCGCCACAAGACAGATGATAATCCCTTTGGACATTTCAAGGAGCGGCACCAAGGGAACAGTACCTGGGAAATGCCACTGACAGCTCAGAATATCCATGGCATCTCTAGAGCCTCGGCACTGCTCTCGCTCTGGGAATGAAGGTCCAAAAAGCACATCGGAGAATGTTCATAGTTGTAAACAAGCTCCACCTTTGAAACACAATCTACATAGAACCACATATACAAGCCTGCACAATGGATGAAGCCAAGGTCTCCTCCATGATTTCCCTTCTGACCACCTTATTGTCTCCTCAACCATAAAAGGTGAACTTGAAACTCAGGACCTTGCCTTGTCACCAGAAACATCCAAGCTTGGATCAGTCTTTCTAAGACCAGATACTTGCTCTCTGAACTATTAGAGACTTGTCACATACACAGAAGTAGAACAGGATTAGTTCTATCTACCTGGGGACCTGGAGTCTTTCACATTGCTCCTGTTCAAACTCTCAGAACAGCAAAACTTTACCTACAAAGGGTTCAAGCCATGACACTCCCAATTTCCACACACCTCCTCATCTCTTGTGAGTCACATGCAGCCAATTCCAGGAATTGGAAACATGGTTGTGAGGAGGAAACTGACTTTGGGGCTCCCCTTGGATATGGTCTTCCAGACTTACCAAAAGGCCATTAAGAGGAAGGTTTACCCCACCTCAGGGAAACCCGAGGCAGTACTTGCAGTCAAGGGCTGGCCATGGCTTCTGAGCTACATCCAAAAAGAATTTCATACTGTACCTCGATCTGCTGAAGCAATTTCTGACTGTCCGAGAGCCAGCATGTACCGCTCCTGAACTGCCTCCATTGTGGATCATCAGTAGGGCTGGCAGATTTAGTAAATAAAAATACAGGATACCCAGTTAAACTTGAACTTCACATGAATAATAAGTCATTATTTTTACTATAAGTAGATCCTATGTACTATTTGGGGCATACTTATCTTCAAAATGTACTCGTTGTTTTTCTGACATTCATATTTAACTAAACAGCCTATATTTTATCTGTCAACCCTACTCAGCAGAAATGATGGAGGCTTATAGAGATCCAGGAGACGCCTCAGCGCCTCCTCAGCTTTTATTTCTACGTCCTGGACAGCGAGCACGAACCTTCCACTCCCAGGCATTGGCTAGAATGGAGGATATTCTCTGTTTTAGAGCTTTTTCTACTTGTCATTGTTATTACCTTCCTTATTTTAAAGAGAGGTTTATTTTTTTCCAAACTTAATAGCTCATCCAAAAGTATTTCAAAGTTCATTAGACAAGGGAAAAACAACATGGTTCTGAAAAGTGAAGGAAACCGCCTGGTGTTTAGTAAAGAAGTCGTAGGGAGATTGAAAAAGCCAAACTTAATAAGCAAATCTCTCCAAGGGTATTTTCAGAGCTTGATACCCTCCCACACCCTGAAAATATTATTACATCAAGAATGTAGAACTGCTAACCAAATGTAAGGCTCCCATATGATTCTATCAAACTCAGGATGCTTCTTTACTAAGCAGTGAGCACACTTGCTGCCCCAGGGACCTTGGCAGTTGCAACATAGGGCTCTTCCCTTTGGGATGGAAACAGCAAGTTTTCCTGTGGTCTACACGCTGGCCCCAAAAATACTACACTCCCAATACTTGTCAACTTTACGTATTTTTCTACATAGCTCCATTTTTCTGTTACTATTTGGACTACATCCTAGACTTGACGTTACATAAATTGCATTCAAGAAGCTATTTTTAAAAGTCGGTAGGAAACCTTCAATCTATAGCTTGCAGTCCCTGGCTTACTTTCATCCAGGTGCATAAGGGTTTTCAAAAGTAGTCAGGTTAGTTACCCCGTATCACAGCCCCACGCTTGTGTCACAGATGTAAAAATGGAACAGGATATTTAAGGTTTTAGTTGCCAACTCATCAAGCCTCCCAGACAGAGGCAATAGAGCAAAATGATTACAGAGGCATGGATTTTGATTTGCTCCAGTGTCTTGGGCAAGTCACTTGGCCTCTGTATTTATTTGTACTTATCTGCACTTATCTGGCACCTGGGGGTTATAACTGTACCTGGTCCATGGGTACGTTGTACAAAAGATCTCTAAAGTAGTTACAAGAAACCGACACAGAGTAAGCACTCCACAGACATTGGCTATTACCTATTGGAAATATTTCTCCATGAAACAGATTACTTTATCAGTGGATGACTCGGTGGGAGACAGTGAATCACAGAATCACAGCATGTTGAAAGTGACCTAGTTCACACTCTTGTGTGAGAAAAAGAAAAGTGTGCATGTGTAGAAAATGTCTGAAACTTTACCTAACAAATAGTTCATCATGTTAACTTTGAGGATTAGAATAAATCAGGAAAGGAGTAGAGTGTACTTCAATTTCTATATCATTTGTGTGTCTACACTGAGACTCTGAATACACTGGACGTGCAATTTTATTTAATGTGGCGGGATAAAGGTTTTCAAGTTTTCCTGATCCATCCGTATTATTAGCTCAGAATTGCTGGCATTTCTTGCCATCTTCGGATCTACACCCATTTGAGTCAGTGGGCCATTCTGGACGGAGGAGATAATAGAGCAGAAGTGAAGTGAGAGAAAAGGTGAGACAAGATTTTCTCTTTTCTCTTCAAAGAGGAAAGGTCTTTGGAATGGGAACAACTCACAACCAAACTCTGGGGAAAGGATGTGATGGAAAATGAGACAAACATCCTACCCCTGTGATGAGAAGGATTCCCTGGGCTGGATGGAGGGAGGTCACAGGTGGCTGGACGAGGAAACCAACTAGCGAGAAACACACACAAGTGCACAGCAAACACCCTGAGGCCACTCAGCCTGACTCCATACAAACATGTGTCCAGCAGCCAGCCCTTCACCTGTGGCTCCCCAGCAAGACAGGTACCTCGGGGGTGCCAACTCATTCTGAGTCCATTATGCCTGGCCATTCGTAAACCGCTGTCTAACGTGTGAGGAATAAACTCTAAATGTTTATGAGGAAATTGGGGAAGGAGATTGAAAGGTTACTTAAACGGAAAAAAAAAGAAGTTCAGGAAGGCAGGATGGTAGAGAGACAAGAAAAAGACCTTAAAAGATAGAAAGGATTTGCCAAAGGAGAGAAGGAAAAAGAAATGATTCCGAATGGGTTAACCTGCAGCTAGGAAGTTAAGGAAGATTACTGATGTGTGAAGACTATGGAATAAAGTGAATAAAATTTATCAGAAGTTGCTGAGAATATGGTAAGAAGCATGATTATCACATTATGAATTGGCTGCAATGGCATTCTAGGGGGACACTAGGAAGGGGAAGCAAATGTTCATGAGATGACAGCAGCAGGTGGAAAGTTGTTTCAGGGGAAGATCCGTCTTGCAGAGGGTGTATCAGAGGAGGGCAAGTGTGAGCAAGCAAGGAAATACTAAGTGTATACGGCTCCTTCACTGAGTGCACCCAGCCCCGTGGTCAGCCTTGAGAACAAGCAGGACTTCAGGTACTGGAGCTACATTTCATTCATCAAGACTTGAGAAGACACCCTTAACTCAGGTCTTCTCTTCAAACTCCATCTTCCCTTCTTGACCTTCATTTGGCCTCTTCCCTTACCCACAAGCTGTGGACTGAGGCCACAGAGCAAGATGGGTCACTAGTGTCCTCCATCCCCGAGCGACTGTGGTTCACATCACTGGAGCACCAAAGGCAATAACCAAGTCACAGACACAAGAGTGTATGAAGAAGAAGAGATTCTGATAAGGCTTTCTGTGACAGTGTGGGCCAAGTCGGCTCTATATGGCTGGTATCACCTGAATTAGGAGCAGCCTTAGGGGAGAAGTTCTCAGAAGGCAGAGCCTGGCTCTCTAGAGGCTCTGCGTGCTCACAGCCCACTCCAAGACCTCAGTCACAGCTTTGGCCCCCAATATCTCTCCCTCTACCTACTCACAGTTTTTGAAGTCTTCTTTCCTCCACATTTCTCTTGAGAGGTGGAGCAGGAAGATGAGCTTCAGGCCAGCTCAGACTCCCCTGGGATCCCAGCAGGATGCCTATCATTAACCTCCCACCTTCTAGGAAGCTCCTGAGATCTCCACATTTGGGGGAGTTTTCATTTCCGCTGTGCTTCAAATGGCTGGCTGGAGATGGCCTGTTGGAAGGTGGCTAAAAGCAAGTAGCAATCCTTCGGGCAGCCTGGCCCTTCTCGACTGTCAGACATCTTCAGGGATATTCTAGGAAACGTTGTTTGTTCTAGAGAAGGGAGGGAAACAATCCAATTGTCCAATAATGCTTGAATGGAAAATAAATGATGCTATACGCATGTGATGAAATAATAGCAAACGGTCAAAAATCAAAGACCTAGATCTATATGGATTCACGTGGAGAAATCTTGAAAACGTAATATTGATCGAAAGAAAAGAAGATCAAGAACGTTAGATTGTGATAACAGGTATGTAAGTATTGAAATATTTAAATCAATTCAACATATTGCTTCTATATATATAGATGCAAGAAAATAAACTTGATCCAAAGAACACATTATTTACATTTAATATGCTCATTTATCTACGAGACCCAAAAGAACCCACAGATAAACTAGCAGGAACTAATAAGACGGTTCAACAAGGCACACACATACAAGATCAATAAATGTTAAAAATCAATCAGGCTCCTCTACACTGGCGATAACAAATTAGAAACTGTAAAAGAAAATAAGGAAAAAATAAGATCTAAAAATAGTCACAAGAGCTATATAAATTATTTAGAGCTAAGCATACGTAGAAGGAAATAGAACTAACAAACTGAGTACGACCAGTGAAACTCCGCCCAACCCAAGGTTAGGAAAAGACTGTTGTTACTTTATGAGAACAGACCCTCTTCTTAAGGAGCAGATCAGTAAGTGAGAGTGAATCAAAGAAACACAGCATTTGAAAAGTCAGCTAGTCCAAGCCTCTTGATTGCACATACAGAAGCTGAAGCCCAGATAGGTTGAGTTACTTGGTAAAGGGCCCAATGTCCTGACTCAAGGACTAACATTTTTCACTCATTCGTAAGACACAATCAAATTCAGTACCTTGGAAAGAGATGGGAAAAAAATGAAGAAATCAATTATATAGTTCTTCATCTTTAAGTACAGAAATAGCCGTGACAAAATTACATGTATGGAGGGAAAATTGCAGTGCAGAGTTTAAAATGTCAACAATCCACAGGGAAACTGGAGACCATTTAAAATATTCAGATTAAATCTCTCTAGAAAAGACATTAAAAGATCTCCAGAAGAAGTAAAGCTGTCACTGTTTGCTGATGACATGATACTATACATAGAGAATCCTAAAGATGCTACCAGAAAACTACTAGAGCTAATCAATGAATTTGGTAAAGTAGCAGGATACAAAATTAATGCACAGAAATCTCTGGCATTCCTGTACACTAATGATGAAAAATCTGAAAATGAAATCAAGAAAACACTCCCATTTACCATTGCAACAAAAACAATAAACTATCTAGGAATAAACCTACCTAAGGAGACAAAAGACCTGTATGCAGAGAATTATAAGACACTGATGAAAGAAATTAAAGATGATACAAATAGATGGAGAGATATACCATGCTCCTGGATTGGAAGAATCAATATTGTGAAAACGACTCTACTACCCAAAGCAATCTACAGATTCAATGCAATCCCTATCAAACTACCACTGGCATTTTCCACAGAACTAGAACAAAAAATTTCAACATTTGTTTGGAGAAACAAAAGACCCCGAATAGCCAAAGCAATCTTGAGAACGAAAAACGGAGCTGGAGGAATCAGGCTCCCTGACTTCAGACTATACTACAAAGCTACAGTAATCAAGACAGTGTGGTACTGGCACAAAAACAGAAAGATAGATCAATGGAACAGGATAGAAAGCCCAGAGATAAACCCACGCACATATGGTCAACTTATCTTTGATAAAGGAGGCAGGAATGTACAGTGGAGAAAGGACAGCCTCTTCAATAAGTGGTGCTGGGAAAACTGGACAGGGACATGTAAAAGTATGAGATTACATCATTCCCTAACACCATACACAAAAATAAGCTCAAAATGGATTAAAGACCTAAATGTAAGGCCAGAAACTATCAAACTCTTAGAGGAAAACATAGGCAGAACACTCTATGACATAAATCACAGCAAGATCCTTTTGGACCCACCTCCTAGAGAAATGGAAATAAAAACAAAGATAAACAAATGGGACCCAAAGAAACTTCAAAGCTTTTGCACAGCAAAGGAAACCATAAACAAGACCAAAAGACAACCCTCAGAATGGGAGAAAATATTTGCAAATGAAGCAACTGACAAAGGATTAATCTCCAAAATTTATAAACAGCTCATGCAGCTCAATAGCTAAAAAACAAACAACCCAATCCAAAAATGGGCAGAAGACTTAAATAGGCATTTCTCCAAAGAAGATATACAGACTACCAACAAACACATGAAAGAATGTTCAACATCATTAATCATTAGAGAAATGCAAATCAAAACTACAATGAGATATCATCTCACACCAGTCAGAATGGCCATCATCAAGAAATCTAGAAACAATAAATACTGGAGAGGGTGTGGAGAAAAGGGAACACTCTTGCACTGCTGGTGGGAATGTGAATTGGTACAGCCACTGTGGAGAACAGTATGGAGGTTCCTTAAAAAACTACAAATAGAACTACCATATGATCCAGCAATCCCACTACTAGGCATATACCCTGAGAAAACCATAATTCAAAAAGAGACATGGACCAAAATGTTCATTGCAGCTCTATTCACAATAGCCCGGAGCTGGAAACAACCTAAGTGTCCATCATCGGATGAATGGATAAAGAAGATGTGGCACATATATACAATGGAATATTACTCAGCCATAAAAAGAAATGAAACTGAGCTATTTGTAATGAGGTGGATAGACCTAGAGTCTGCCATACAGAGTGAAGTTAAGTCAGAAAGAGAAAGACAAATACCGTATGCTAACACATATATATGGAATTTAAAAAAAAGTCATGAAGAACCTAGGGGTAAAACGGGAATACAGACACAGACCTACTTGAGAATGGACTTGAGGATATGGGGAGGGGGAAGGGTAAGCTGTGACAAAACGAAAGAGAGGCATGGACATATATACACTACCAAACGTAAGGTAGATAGATAGTGGGAAGCAGCCGCAGAGCACAGGGAGATCAGCTCGGTGCTTTGTGACCACCTGGAGGGGTGGGATGGGGAGGGTGGGAGGGAGGGAGATGCATGAGGGAAGGGATGTGGGAACAGATGTATATGTATGACTGATTCACTTTGTTATAAAGCAGAAACTAAAAATAAAAAAGATCTCCAATCAAACTGTTCATTTTATAATAGACATGGTATGATACAATTTATAATAGATATGGTATGAACCTTTCCCTTTCACGGGAAAGGTTCGGCTGGGAAAAAGGAATTGTTCTTGAAAATGGGGCCTGTGCTATTGCAGACACTGTGCTCAACCTAGGTCCACCGAATGCTCTGATGTCATCACTGAGGTCACAGAATTCCGCTGTGCGCCTGGCAACCTTGCAAACATAACAGCCCTGGTGAGCACTAGGCAGTACTGCTGGTTCACTCAGTGGTACAAGTTTTTCAGCCATTTAGGAGACTTGACTATTTTTATTTGTACTGAATCATTTCAACGGATTGCCCAAGAGCCAACAAGGGCCAACCTGTAGGGAAGAGGAGGAGTTGGACATCTCTTGAGGCATCTTCTAAGGGAGACTTCTAGTTGGTACGATGGAACGGCGACAAAAGAGGAAACATCTGGAAAATGAAGAGTCCCAGGAAACTGCCGAGAACAGAGGAGGTATGTGGGGGGCAACTTGTCTGGGGCACATGGGTTTCTGCCAAACTGAACCTTCTCTAGGAAGCGGGGGACTGAGAACGTGTCACCTGTGAAGCAGGGAGCGAGAGACCTTGTCTCACTGATGCTGCCGTATCCATCCGGAGGGTCCCTGTGGTGTGAGATGGCACAGAACGGCCAGATGGCCCCTGGGAGATGGGAGGTCAGCTCCGATGGTCTGAGGACTCTCTCCTGGGGCAGCCGGGCCTGGAGCTTTGTCGGACTCACAGCAGGCTGCATCCTGCTTGCACAGACCTAGAGGTGCAGCTTTTCTCAGTCCCCGATTTCTCTCTTATTCTCTTGGATCTTTCCCTGGGGTCAAGAGGTGGGGATGTGAAGGATGCAAGGATGCTGAGAGAGACCCAGGAGTTGCTTGGCCTCTTTTACCAAAGTGGAAAGAGAAGCCCCATGAGTTGAAGGCCCTGTTGAAAAATATCTTGACAAGTGGAATGCACTTCGGAAGAAGATTGTTTGTCTAGGGATGGTGTCATATTGAAAGCAAGGAGGTTTTATTCCTTCAACAGGAAGAATTTCCCAAAGGAGATCAAGGGAAGGGAAGGGTTTTCCAGAGACTGAGACCGCGTGGGCGGGGGTGAGAAATGGCCTCAGGGTCCTGCAGGGAGCTCTGAGAGCCACGGGCCACGGGGTGCCTGCGTGCATTAAATGTAGGCGAGTAGCTTGCCCTGGGAGAGGGGTGGTCACCCCAGAGCTCCAGCTAGAGGCCTCTGCCCCACATTAGAGCCCAGTAGCTCCTACCAGGCCCAGGGCCCTGGAGACTGTAGGATGGGCCCTGGGAATGGAGCTCTAGACAGCAGGCAGATTTTCAGGCAGTGGCTGGGACAGGCTGGGGAAGGCAATGACTGCCCCTGACCATTCAGAATATTTTGCTCTATGTTCCTCTGTGTGTGTGGGTGTGTGAATGTGTGTGTGTGTGTGTGTGTGTGTGTGAGTGTGTGTCTGTGTGTTTGTGGTATTGCAGAGAAGAGCGGGATGAATGGGGGTAGAGTGCTTACCAGATAGAAAGTCTGCGTGGTAAAGTTCTTGTCACCCTGCCTGGACCTGGCTGACACTCGGTGTACGTAAGAGTGTATACAGAATTCTTGTTAGGGGTGTTTTATGAGACAGTAACTCATACACCCATGTACACTCTGATACAGCAAAAATATCACACACCCCACATATAACTTCCTTATTAAACCACACACAGCACATGGAGGTATATACACGCATCCCTCTTGTACTACGTTCTCATACAACCCACCTGTATCACAATCCTTTCCTCCAACACCAAACGCTGGAGATGAGATATGTATATAGACACACACACTATCTATATATGACACACACACACACACACACACTATATATATATGTATCTCAACTCTCGCACAAACACAGCTAACTTCAGCCATCTCTAAATACCTCTATAAAAACCAGTCACGTGTCATACACACCACACTTATAACACATTCTTGAGTAATGCCAGACCCGCTTTGTACCAACCACAGTAAACCACAGTCTCACTAACCCATGTCAGGGTTGCCAGAGAAAATATGGGCTATCCAGTTCAATTTGAATTCCAGATAAACAACAAGTAATGTTTCAGTATCAGGATGTCCCAAATATTGTATGGGCCATACTTACACTCAAAATAAGTCAGACCAAATACTGCATGGGAATACTTACACTAAAAAATTATTCTGGGTTTATCTGAAACTGAAATTTAACTGGGTGCCCTGTATTTTTGTTCGCTAAGTCTGGCAACCCTTATAAACCTACCACCAGCTGATGTATTATATATTTACTGTAGTTTTGTTTAGTGTGTGTCTTCCCCTACTAGAATGTGCAGCATTACCAGAGACTACAACAATGGAAGAGTGCCAGATACACAGGACTAGCTGCTCACTGAATCTTGGTGAATGAATGAATCAACACACACCATAAATACAAGCCACACCGTGTAATGAGGAAAAGTTACATGTCCCAGAATTCCTGACTTGTGAACAGAAACCATGCACACAAAGGCCACAGACACAGATAGACACATCTGCACTGTGCTCCCCACGCCAACCCCACACTCACCACAGACATAACTGATACACATCACTCACTCTTCCCACACACTCACAGTCACCACCGACGCCTACATTACCAACAAGACAGTGAGAGAATAAGTATTGATTGGAATTAAATCCTGGAGTATCCACTGGGAACCACACTCTCAACTGTGTGTATTCACTGCACCTGACACGTGTCACACACTCAGTAAATATTTGTGGACAGAGGACTGATGAACCCACCCTGAGCCTTTCATTCCTCCCTCAGGAATCTCGAAGTCACAAGAGGATCCCCCTCGGCTTGGATCCACTGTGGTGGCCCAAGGCTGCAGCCCAGGGGCAGGGGAGGTCTCCTCTGCCTCTAAATACTTCTTCTGTACTTCTACTCCACGCAAGCTCATCTACGCTGGTAAGGGCGCGGGGCTCCTCGGGTGAGGGGGTGCTTGGCTGTGAGGCAGGAGGCACACAGATCCCACGGAGGCTGAGAGGAAATCCAGGGTCATCAGAGGTGATGAGGGCTCTGTGGAAGAGCCTGGGCAGGATGGCTGAGCTGTTACGAGGGCGTGGGTGCCAGCTGAGTGTGGGGGTGTGTGTGTGTGTGAATACTGCTACTACCATGGTGGGGAAGTCAAGGAGCAGGGGCCGGAAAGGTCTGGGCTTGAGGTGGAGGGAAGAGGGACCAGATTAAGCATCTTCAGAGGAAAATGTAGGCTTTGTCTTTGCCTTTGCTTCCAGAGAAGGACAGAGTTCTGCATCATAGACCTCCAGGCTCAGAGCAGGACCATCCAGCTCAGGTCCACACAGCTCACACATACATGCGCCCTCCAGGCACAGCCCTTCTCAGTGCACACATAAACCCCAAGCACGTGATCCACAATGCTCCTCTCCTGCACCACAGCCCCATTCCACAAGGAATGCACCACCGATATTCCCAAACTCACACTCCTCGTCGTATACGCATCCAGCCGCATCCCTCCCATACCACAGCCCTCACCACCATACTCCACACCCCTGTATACAGACACCGCTCCAGTATCCCCCCCACGCACACGAAAAGCCCACAGATGACACCAGATACACCACTCCGTCCTACGGCCAACAGACACCAAGCTCACGACATAGCCATGTCGTGCAAATGTCCCTCTCTCGTCTACCACACCTGCTCCCTCAGCTTCCGGCATGGCCCATGCATGTTATTATGTTTTTAATTTCCTTTTTCAGGAATCCGGAGGTTTCATCGAGACACTGCCCAGCCTAGACCACCCCTAGCCCAGGATCAGGAAGAAGGAGAGACCGCTTCCCCATCATACTGTGTCTCCTCCTCACCCTCTTCACCCTGTAAGAACTATCTGCACCCAGACAAAGAGGAAAGGGGCATGAAAATATACTACATGCAGGTACAAGTCAACAAGGGTGTCGCTGTCTCCTGGAAGACAAAGAAACCCTTGGAGTTGCCTGAAAAGCAGCTGAGGATAGAAGAAGTGACCCTTCCTGAGGATGTGTGCGCAGTAGCCACTGACCCCTCTTCTGATG
Organism: Mesoplodon mirus; assembly: GCF_964341445.2. Classification (NCBI taxonomy): domain Eukaryota; kingdom Metazoa; phylum Chordata; class Mammalia; order Artiodactyla; family Ziphiidae; genus Mesoplodon; species Mesoplodon mirus. Next base: position 169,010 of record NW_028295302.1, read on the forward strand.
TGTCCACCGAAAGCCTCCTGTCTGACAGTGAGCCCACTGGGGAGGAGAAAGAGTATGAGGAAAGGGCAGAGCCAGGCAGCCCATCAGGGTCACCTGCCGTCGAGGAGAGACCCAGCGCCAAGACAGCGGACTGGATGGTGACCATGGAGACCGGCTTCAGGTGCATGGCTTGCTGCCGGGTCTTCCCCACCTTGGAGATCCTCCAACAGCACGTGAACTTCGGCGTCCTGGAGGGCTTCAGCTGCCGTGTCTTTCATCTCACCATGGCCAAGCTGATGGGCAATGTGGAATCCAGAGCACCCCCGAGGAAGAGGAGGAGGAGGAGGAGGAGGAGGAAGAGAAGCAAGAAGAAAAGGAGAATGAGGGAGAGCAGCCCACGGGGGAAGGCCCCAGCCCGAAGAGACCCCGCAGGTAGGGTCTTTTCTCTCTTTTGATTTCCACACAGCAACTGAGATTCATGGGACAGAAGTCCTGGAAGACGGTGTGGCCGTCCCTTGGAAGAGGTAAGGCTTGAGGCTGGCAGTCTTCTGAGCCTATGTCACGAGGGCCCAGAGGAGTCCAAGGGGCCGCACACATGTGCTGGTTGACCTCATGGCTCTGCAGTTGCATCCGCTTGGGACACGCCCAGCACTACCAAAGGAACTGAGCTCTGTTGACTTAATCAAGAAGGTGGAGCCTTTTCCTAGGAGTTTTCTCAGGGTCTGCACGATGGACCTCAACTCTTAGAGGACGTACTGCCAGCAGCTCCTTCTCGGCAGAGAGAGCCAGGTGTGGTGTGAAGAGAGGACAGGGGCCCTTGCAGGACCACAACTTTGAGGTCTGAGAGCCTTGGGCCTGAGCCGAGGTCTCACCCTGACCACTGGACCTAGCCTTCTGTGACAAAGGGGAATATGAAAGAGAGTCACGTGGAAGTGAGGTCCCCCGAGATATGGAAATGTTCCAGAACCTTCGTTGCGTGGCAGTTGATCTGGAGCCAAGCTCACTGTGGTGTGTGTGGCTCTGAGCATTAAGGCAACGCTGGAGGGTAACCCTGACCAGCAGAGCTTGGAGTGCTTCTTGTCTCTTCCTGTTCTACCTCATTTGTTTTATCCCTTCCAGGGAGAAGAAAGGACCCTCGGGAGAGTAGCAGACAGAATGCCGTGGTCTGAAGGAGGATGAAGGGACCGGCACTCAGTCTAACATCATATGACAATAGAAACGTCCTATGCAATAAAGGGCATTTTCCAAACCTTTCCTGGAGGTTTTATTTAATTACATTGTTCTATCTATGCATCTATCTGTCATCTACATCTGTATCTTTCACGGTTTGTGAACAAGCTTTCACATAAGCACTAGAGACGTCCGCCAGCATTTTCCAGAAGAGGCCTGCAAATTGCTGGGGACTCCTCACAAATAGGGAATGGCCACAACCCCTGCCACACAGACTATGCGCGTGGCCCTCCTGACGTACTCCCACTCTCTCTCTGAATTTCCCGAGGTCTCAGATGAGGGTGCTGGCTGGAGGCAATGATCACGTGCAGGCTGACTCTTCTCCAGATTCTGATTCTCTTCCTGGGCCTATCGTCCTCAAGCACAGTCTCCATGTCCCTGGCCACACTGATCTCTCTCCTTCAGTCCTTCCCTCCCTCCCTCTCCTGCCTCCCAGTGCAGAGAATACTTTTTGACATTTGAGACGACATTTATCTTTTGTTCACAGAATTCTCACCTGTTCTACTGTGGCCTCCGTTGTGAACATTCCAAAGCTGAGAATTTTCTTTTTTTCTCCCTCATTTCTGCTGAGTCTTTACCTTCCTAATGCAGTGAACTCACAGTGCCTAGCTGACTGGATGGGGAAAAAAATCCAGGGAGCAAAGAGAAATAATAAAAGAATGTATCAGCTAATTTTTCATAGTGTTATCCAACTACATATTTTTAAAACTTTGGAATAATATTAGGAATCTTCTCTTTATAAAAAACTGAATTATTGGGCTTCCCTGGTGGAGCAGTGGTTAAGAATATGCCTGCGAATGCAGGGGACATGGGTTCGAGCCCTGGTCTGGGAAGATCCCACGTGCCACGGAGTAACTAAGCCCGCGCGCCACAACTACTGAGCCTGCGCTCTACAGCCCGTGTGCCACATCTACCGAGCCCACGTGCCACAACTACGGAAGCCTGCCTGCCTAGAGCCCATGCTCCGCAACAAGAGAAGCCACTGCAATGAGAAGCCCGTGCACCACAGCCAAGAGTAGCCCCCGCTCACTGCAACTAGAGAACGCCCGCTAGCAGCAACAAAGACCCAATGCAGCCCAAAATAAATTAATTAATTTTAAAATATTGAATTAGTTTCAAGGGTACAGTGTATAAAAGCACAGTAAAAGCCCCCCATTCGTAACCCCCCAACCCCACTCTCAAGATGGAATAGATATGCTGTGATACAATTTAGAGTCGTAGTACTCCTCCTCCTCCCACCACATCCGAAATCCTCTGAGCCAGGTGCAGCAGCTTCCTTTCACAATGCTAGGACCCGCCACAAGACAGATGATAATCCCTTTGGACATTTCAAGGAGCGGCACCAAGGGAACAGTACCTGGGAAATGCCACTGACAGCTCAGAATATCCATGGCATCTCTAGAGCCTCGGCACTGCTCTCGCTCTGGGAATGAAGGTCCAAAAAGCACATCGGAGAATGTTCATAGTTGTAAACAAGCTCCACCTTTGAAACACAATCTACATAGAACCACATATACAAGCCTGCACAATGGATGAAGCCAAGGTCTCCTCCATGATTTCCCTTCTGACCACCTTATTGTCTCCTCAACCATAAAAGGTGAACTTGAAACTCAGGACCTTGCCTTGTCACCAGAAACATCCAAGCTTGGATCAGTCTTTCTAAGACCAGATACTTGCTCTCTGAACTATTAGAGACTTGTCACATACACAGAAGTAGAACAGGATTAGTTCTATCTACCTGGGGACCTGGAGTCTTTCACATTGCTCCTGTTCAAACTCTCAGAACAGCAAAACTTTACCTACAAAGGGTTCAAGCCATGACACTCCCAATTTCCACACACCTCCTCATCTCTTGTGAGTCACATGCAGCCAATTCCAGGAATTGGAAACATGGTTGTGAGGAGGAAACTGACTTTGGGGCTCCCCTTGGATATGGTCTTCCAGACTTACCAAAAGGCCATTAAGAGGAAGGTTTACCCCACCTCAGGGAAACCCGAGGCAGTACTTGCAGTCAAGGGCTGGCCATGGCTTCTGAGCTACATCCAAAAAGAATTTCATACTGTACCTCGATCTGCTGAAGCAATTTCTGACTGTCCGAGAGCCAGCATGTACCGCTCCTGAACTGCCTCCATTGTGGATCATCAGTAGGGCTGGCAGATTTAGTAAATAAAAATACAGGATACCCAGTTAAACTTGAACTTCACATGAATAATAAGTCATTATTTTTACTATAAGTAGATCCTATGTACTATTTGGGGCATACTTATCTTCAAAATGTACTCGTTGTTTTTCTGACATTCATATTTAACTAAACAGCCTATATTTTATCTGTCAACCCTACTCAGCAGAAATGATGGAGGCTTATAGAGATCCAGGAGACGCCTCAGCGCCTCCTCAGCTTTTATTTCTACCTCCTGGACAGCGAGCACGAACCTTCCACTCCCAGGCATTGGCTAGAATGGAGGATATTCTCTGTTTTAGAGCTTTTTCTACTTGTCATTGTTATTACCTTCCTTATTTTAAAGAGAGGTTTATTTTTTTCCAAACTTAATAGCTCATCCAAAAGTATTTCAAAGTTCATTAGACAAGGGAAAAACAACATGGTTCTGAAAAGTGAAGGAAACCGCCTGGTGTTTAGTAAAGAAGTCGTAGGGAGATTGAAAAAGCCAAACTTAATAAGCAAATCTCTCCAAGGGTATTTTCAGAGCTTGATACCCTCCCACACCCTGAAAATATTATTACATCAAGAATGTAGAACTGCTAACCAAATGTAAGGCTCCCATATGATTCTATCAAACTCAGGATGCTTCTTTACTAAGCAGTGAGCACACTTGCTGCCCCAGGGACCTTGGCAGTTGCAACATAGGGCTCTTCCCTTTGGGATGGAAACAGCAAGTTTTCCTGTGGTCTACACGCTGGCCCCAAAAATACTACACTCCCAATACTTGTCAACTTTTAAGTATTTTTCTACATAGCTCCATTTTTCTGTTACTATTTGGACTACATCCTAGACTTGACGTTACATAAATTGCATTCAAGAAGCTATTTTTAAAAGTCGGTAGGAAACCTTCAATCTATAGCTTGCAGTCCCTGGCTTACTTTCATCCAGGTGCATAAGGGTTTTCAAAAGTAGTCAGGTTAGTTACCCCGTATCACAGCCCCACGCTTGTGTCACAGATGTAAAAATGGAACAGGATATTTAAGGTTTTAGTTGCCAACTCATCAAGCCTCCCAGACAGAGGCAATAGAGCAAAATGATTACAGAGGCATGGATTTTGATTTGCTCCAGTGTCTTGGGCAAGTCACTTGGCCTCTGTATTTATTTGTACTTATCTGCACTTATCTGGCACCTGGGGGTTATAACTGTACCTGGTCCATGGGTACGTTGTACAAAAGATCTCTAAAGTAGTTACAAGAAACCGACACAGAGTAAGCACTCCACAGACATTGGCTATTACCTATTGGAAATATTTCTCCATGAAACAGATTACTTTATCAGTGGATGACTCGGTGGGAGACAGTGAATCACAGAATCACAGCATGTTGAAAGTGACCTAGTTCACACTCTTGTGTGAGAAAAAGAAAAGTGTGCATGTGTAGAAAATGTCTGAAACTTTACCTAACAAATAGTTCATCATGTTAACTTTGAGGATTAGAATAAATCAGGAAAGGAGTAGAGTGTACTTCAATTTCTATATCATTTGTGTGTCTACACTGAGACTCTGAATACACTGGACGTGCAATTTTATTTAATGTGGCGGGATAAAGGTTTTCAAGTTTTCCTGATCCATCCGTATTATTAGCTCAGAATTGCTGGCATTTCTTGCCATCTTCGGATCTACACCCATTTGAGTCAGTGGGCCATTCTGGACGGAGGAGATAATAGAGCAGAAGTGAAGTGAGAGAAAAGGTGAGACAAGATTTTCTCTTTTCTCTTCAAAGAGGAAAGGTCTTTGGAATGGGAACAACTCACAACCAAACTCTGGGGAAAGGATGTGATGGAAAATGAGACAAACATCCTACCCCTGTGATGAGAAGGATTCCCTGGGCTGGATGGAGGGAGGTCACAGGTGGCTGGACGAGGAAACCAACTAGCGAGAAACACACACAAGTGCACAGCAAACACCCTGAGGCCACTCAGCCTGACTCCATACAAACATGTGTCCAGCAGCCAGCCCTTCACCTGTGGCTCCCCAGCAAGACAGGTACCTCGGGGGTGCCAACTCATTCTGAGTCCATTATGCCTGGCCATTCGTAAACCGCTGTCTAACGTGTGAGGAATAAACTCTAAATGTTTATGAGGAAATTGGGGAAGGAGATTGAAAGGTTACTTAAACGGAAAAAAAAAGAAGTTCAGGAAGGCAGGATGGTAGAGAGACAAGAAAAAGACCTTAAAAGACAGAAAGGATTTGCCAAAGGAGAGAAGGAAAAAGAAATGATTCCGAATGGGTTAACCTGCAGCTAGGAAGTTAAGGAAGATTACTGATGTGTGAAGACTATGGAATAAAGTGAATAAAATTTATCAGAAGTTGCTGAGAATATGGTAAGAAGCATGATTATCACATTATGAATTGGCTGCAATGGCATTCTAGGGGGACACTAGGAAGGGGAAGCAAATGTTCATGAGATGACAGCAGCAGGTGGAAAGTTGTTTCAGGGGAAGATCCGTCTTGCAGAGGGTGTATCAGAGGAGGGCAAGTGTGAGCAAGCAAGGAAATACTAAGTGTATACGGCTCCTTCACTGAGTGCACCCAGCCCCGTGGTCAGCCTTGAGAACAAGCAGGACTTCAGGTACTGGATCTACATGTCATTCATCAAGACTTGAGAAGACACCCTTAACTCAGGTCTTCTCTTCAAACTCCATCTTTCCTTCTTGACCTTCATTTGGCCTCTTCCCTTACCCGCAAGCTGTGGACTGAGGCCACAGAGCAAGATGGGTCACTAGTGTCCTCCATCCCCGAGCGACTGTGGTTCACATCACTGGAGCACCAAAGGCAATAACCAAGTCACAGACACAAGAGTGTATGAAGAAGAAGAGATTCTGATAAGGCTTTCTGTGACAGTGTGGGCCAAGTCGGCTCTATATGGCTGGTATCACCTGAATTAGGAGCAGCCTTAGGGGAGAAGTTCTCAGAAGGCAGAGCCTGGCTCTCTAGAGGCTCTGCGTGCTCACAGCCCACTCCAAGACCTCAGTCACAGCTTTGGCCCCCAATATCTCTCCCTCTACCTACTCACAGTTTTTGAAGTCTTCTTTCCTCCACATTTCTCTTGAGAGGTGGAGCAGGAAGATGAGCTTCAGGCCAGCTCAGACTCCCCTGGGATCCCAGCAGGATGCCTATCATTAACCTCCCACCTTCTAGGAAGCTCCTGAGATCTCCACATTTGGGGGAGTTTTCATTTCCGCTGTGCTTCAAATGGCTGGCTGGAGATGGCCTGTTGGAAGGTGGCTAAAAGCAAGTAGCAATCCTTCGGGCAGCCTGGCCCTTCTCGACTGTCAGACATCTTCAGGGATATTCTAGGAAACGTTGTTTGTTCTAGAGAAGGGAGGGAAACAATCCAATTGTCCAATAATGCTTGAATGGAAAATAAATGATGCTATACGCATGTGATGAAATAATAGCAAACGGTCAAAAATCAAAGACCTAGATCTATATGGATTCACGTGGAGAAATCTTGAAAACGTAATATTGATCGAAAGAAAAGAAGATCAAGAACGTTAGACTGTGATAACAGGTATGTAAGTATTGAAATATTTAAATCAATTCAACATATTGCTTCTATATATATAGATGCAAGAAAATAAACTTGATCCAAAGAACACATTATTTACATTTAATATGCTCATTTATCTACGAGACCCAAAAGAACCCACAGATAAACTAGCAGGAACTAATAAGACGGTTCAACAAGGCACACACATACAAGATCAATAAATGTTAAAAATCAATCAGGCTCCTCTACACTGGCGATAACAAATTAGAAACTGTAAAAGAAAATAAGGAAAAAATAAGATCTAAAAATAGTCACAAGAGCTATATAAATTATTTAGAGCTAAGCATACGTAGAAGGAAATAGAACTAACAAACTGAGTACGACCAGTGAAACTCCGCCCAACCCAAGGTTAGGAAAAGACTGTTGTTACTTTATGAGAACAGACCCTCTTCTTAAGGAGCAGATCAGTAAGTGAGAGTGAATCAAAGAAACACAGCATTTGAAAAGTCAGCTAGTCCAAGCCTCTTGATTGCACATACAGAAGCTGAAGCCCAGATAGGTTGAGTTACTTGGTAAAGGGCCCAATGTCCTGACTCAAGGACTAACATTTTTCACTCATTCGTAAGACACAATCAAATTCAGTACCTTGGAAAGAGATGGGAAAAAAATGAAGAAATCAATTATATAGTTCTTCATCTTTAAGTACAGAAATAGCCGTGACAAAATTACATGTATGGAGGGAAAATTGCAGTGCAGAGTTTAAAATGTCAACAATCCACAGGGAAACTGGAGACCATTTAAAATATTCAGATTAAATCTCTCTAGAAAAGACATTAAAAGATCTCCAGAAGAAGTAAAGCTGTCACTGTTTGCTGATGACATGATACTATACATAGAGAATCCTAAAGATGCTACCAGAAAACTACTAGAGCTAATCAATGAATTTGGTAAAGTAGCAGGATACAAAATTAATGCACAGAAATCTCTGGCATTCCTGTACACTAATGATGAAAAATCTGAAAATGAAATCAAGAAAACACTCCCATTTACCATTGCAACAAAAACAATAAACTATCTAGGAATAAACCTACCTAAGGAGACAAAAGACCTGTATGCAGAGAATTATAAGACACTGATGAAAGAAATTAAAGATGATACAAATAGATGGAGAGATATACCATGCTCCTGGATTGGAAGAATCAATATTGTGAAAACGACTCTACTACCCAAAGCAATCTACAGATTCAATGCAATCCCTATCAAACTACCACTGGCATTTTCCACAGAACTAGAACAAAAAATTTCAACATTTGTTTGGAGAAACAAAAGACCCCGAATAGCCAAAGCAATCTTGAGAACGAAAAACGGAGCTGGAGGAATCAGGCTCCCTGACTTCAGACTATACTACAAAGCTACAGTAATCAAGACAGTGTGGTACTGGCACAAAAACAGAAAGATAGATCAATGGAACAGGATAGAAAGCCCAGAGATAAACCCACGCACATATGGTCAACTTATCTTTGATAAAGGAGGCAGGAATGTACAGTGGAGAAAGGACAGCCTCTTCAATAAGTGGTGCTGGGAAAACTGGACAGGGACATGTAAAAGTATGAGATTACATCATTCCCTAACACCATACACAAAAATAAGCTCAAAATGGATTAAAGACCTAAATGTAAGGCCAGAAACTATCAAACTCTTAGAGGAAAACATAGGCAGAACACTCTATGACATAAATCACAGCAAGATCCTTTTGGACCCACCTCCTAGAGAAATGGAAATAAAAACAAAGATAAACAAATGGGACCCAAAGAAACTTCAAAGCTTTTGCACAGCAAAGGAAACCATAAACAAGACCAAAAGACAACCCTCAGAATGGGAGAAAATATTTGCAAATGAAGCAACTGACAAAGGATTAATCTCCAAAATTTATAAACAGCTCATGCAGCTCAATAGCTAAAAAACAAACAACCCAATCCAAAAATGGGCAGAAGACTTAAATAGGCATTTCTCCAAAGAAGATATACAGACTACCAACAAACACATGAAAGAATGTTCAACATCATTAATCATTAGAGAAATGCAAATCAAAACTACAATGAGATACCATCTCACACCAGTCAGAATGGCCATCATCAAGAAATCTAGAAACAATAAATACTGGAGAGGGTGTGGAGAAAAGGGAACACTCTTGCACTGCTGGTGGGAATGTGAATTGGTACAGCCACTGTGGAGAACAGTATGGAGGTTCCTTAAAAAACTACAAATAGAACTACCATATGATCCAGCAATCCCACTACTAGGCATATACCCTGAGAAAACCATAATTCAAAAAGAGACATGGACCAAAATGTTCATTGCAGCTCTATTCACAATAGCCCGGAGCTGGAAACAACCTAAGTGTCCATCATCGGATGAATGGATAAAGAAGATGTGGCACATATATACAATGGAATATTACTCAGCCATAAAAAGAAATGAAACTGAGCTATTTGTAATGAGGTGGATAGACCTAGAGTCTGTCATACAGAGTGAAGTTAAGTCAGAAAGAGAAAGACAAATACCGTATGCTAACACATATATATGGAATTAAAAAAAAAGTCATGAAGAACCTAGGGGTAAAACGGGAATACAGACACAGACCTACTTGAGAATGGACTTGAGGATATGGGGAGGGGGAAGGGTAAGCTGTGACAAAACGAAAGAGAGGCATGGACATATATACACTACCAAACGTAAGGTAGATAGATAGCGGGAAGCAGCCGCAGAGCACAGGGAGATCAGCTCGGTGCTTTGTGACCACCTGGAGGGGTGGGATGGGGAGGGTGGGAGGGAGGGAGATGCATGAGGGAAGGGATGTGGGAACAGATGTATATGTATGACTGATTCACTTTGTTATAAAGCAGAAACTAAAAATAAAAAAGATCTCCAATCAAACTGTTCATTTTATAATAGACATGGTATGATACAATTTATAATAGATATGGTATGAACCTTTCCCTTTCACGGGAAAGGTTCGGCTGGGAAAAAGGAATTGTTCTTGAAAATGGGGCCTGTGCTATTGCAGACACTGTGCTCAACCTAGGTCCACCGAATGCTCTGATGTCATCACTGAGGTCACAGAATTCCGCTGTGCGCCTGGCAACCTTGCAAACATAACAGCCCTGGTGAGCACTAGGCAGTACTGCTGGTTCACTCAGTGGTACAAGTTTTTCAGCCATTTAGGAGACTTGACTATTTTTATTTGTACTGAATCATTTCAACGGATTGCCCAAGAGCCAACAAGGGCCAACCTGTAGGGAAGAGGAGGAGTTGGACATCTCTTGAGGCATCTTCTAAGGGAGACTTCTAGTTGGTACGATGGAACGGCGACAAAAGAGGAAACATCTGGAAAATGAAGAGTCCCAGGAAACTGCCGAGAACAGAGGAGGTATGTGGGGGGCAACTTGTCTGGGGCACATGGGTTTCTGCCAAACTGAACCTTCTCTAGGAAGCGGGGGACTGAGAACGTGTCACCTGTGAAGCAGGGAGCGAGAGACCTTGTCTCACTGATGCTGCCGTATCCATCCGGAGGGTCCCTGTGGTGTGAGATGGCACAGAACGGCCAGATGGCCCCTGGGAGATGGGAGGTCAGCTCCGATGGTCTGAGGACTCTCTCCTGGGGCAGCCGGGCCTGGAGCTTTGTCGGACTCACAGCAGGCTGCATCCTGCTTGCACAGACCTAGAGGTGCAGCTTTTCTCAGTCCCCGATTTCTCTCTTATTCTCTTGGATCTTTCCCTGGGGTCAAGAGGTGGGGATGTGAAGGATGCAAGGATGCTGAGAGAGACCCAGGAGTTGCTTGGCCTCTTTTACCAAAGTGGAAAGAGAAGCCCCATGAGTTGAAGGCCCTGTTGAAAAATATCTTGACAAGTGGAATGCACTTCGGAAGAAGATTGTTTGTCTAGGGATGGTGTCATATTGAAAGCAAGGAGGTTTTATTCCTTCAACAGGAAGAATTTCCCAAAGGAGATCAAGGGAAGGGAAGGGTTTTCCAGAGACTGAGACCGCGTGGGCGGGGGTGAGAAATGGCCTCAGGGTCCTGCAGGGAGCTCTGAGAGCCACGGGCCACGGGGTGCCTGCGTGCATTAAATGTAGGCGAGTAGCTTGCCCTGGGAGAGGGGTGGTCACCCCAGAGCTCCAGCTAGAGGCCTCTGCCCCACATTAGAGCCCAGTAGCTCCTACCAGGCCCAGGGCCCTGGAGACTGTAGGATGGGCCCTGGGAATGGAGCTCTAGACAGCAGGCAGATTTTCAGGCAGTGGCTGGGACAGGCTGGGGAAGGCAATGACTGCCCCTGACCATTCAGAATATTTTGCTCTATGTTCCTCTGTGTGTGTGGGTGTGTGAATGTGTGTGTGTGAGTGTGTGTGTGTGTGTGTGAGTGTGTGTGTGTCTGTGTGTTTGTGGTATTGCAGAGAAGAGCGGGATGAATGGGGGTAGAGTGCTTACCAGATAGAAAGTCTGCGTGGTAAAGTTCTTGTCACCCTGCCTGGACCTGGCTGACACTCGGTGTACGTAAGAGTGTATACAGAATTCTTGTTAGGGGTGTTTTATGAGACAGTAACTCATACACCCATGTACACTCTGATACAGCAAAAATATCACACACCCCACATATAACTTCCTTATTAAACCACACACAGCACATGGAGGTATATACACGCATCCCTCTTGTACTACGTTCTCATACAACCCACCTGTATCACAATCCTTTCCTCCAACACCAAACGCTGGAGATGAGATATGTATATAGACACACACACTATCTATATATGACACACACACACACACACACACTATATATATATGTATCTCAACTCTCGCACAAACACAGCTAACTTCAGCCATCTCTAAATACCTCTATAAAAACCAGTCACGTGTCATACACACCACACTTATAACACATTCTTGAGTAATGCCAGACCCGCTTTGTACCAACCACAGTAAACCACAGTCTCACTAACCCATGTCAGGGTTGCCAGAGAAAATATGGGCTATCCAGTTCAATTTGAATTCCAGATAAACAACAAGTAATGTTTCAGTATCAGGATGTCCCAAATATTGTATGGGCCATACTTACACTCAAAATAAGTCAGACCAAATACTGCATGGGAATACTTACACTAAAAAATTATTCTGGGTTTATCTGAAACTGAAATTTAACTGGGTGCCCTGTATTTTTGTTCGCTAAGTCTGGCAACCCTTATAAACTTACCACCAGCTGATGTATTATATATTTACTGTAGTTTTGTTTAGTGTGTGTCTTCCCCTACTAGAATGTGCAGCATTACCAGAGACTACAACAATGGAAGAGTGCCGGATACACAGGACTAGCTGCTCACTGAATCTTGGTGAATGAATGAATCAACACACACCATAAATACAAGCCACACCGTGTAATGAGGAAAAGTTACATGTCCCAGAATTCCTGACTTGTGAACAGAAACCATGCACACAAAGGCCACAGACACAGATAGACACATCTGCACTGTGCTCCCCACGCCAACCCCACACTCACCACAGACATAACTGATACACATCACTCACTCTTCCCACACACTCACAGTCACCACCGACGCCTACATTACCAACAAGACAGTGAGAGAATAAGTATTGATTGGAATTAAATCCTGGAGTATCCACTGGGAACCACACTCTCAACTGTGTGTATTCACTGCACCTGACACGTGTCACACACTCAGTAAATATTTGTGGACAGAGGACTGATGAACCCACCCTGAGCCTTTCATTCCTCCCTCAGGAATCTCGAAGTCACAAGAGGATCCCCCTCGGCTTGGATCCACTGTGGTGGCCCAAGGCTGCAGCCCAGGGGCAGGGGAGGTCTCCTCTGCCTCTAAATACTTCTTCTGTACTTCTACTCCACGCAAGCTCATCTACGCTGGTAAGGGCGCGGGGCTCCTCGGGTGAGGGGGTGCTTGGCTGTGAGGCAGGAGGCACACAGATCCCACGGAGGCTGAGAGGAAATCCAGGGTCATCAGAGGTGATGAGGGCTCTGTGGAAGAGCCTGGGCAGGATGGCTGAGCTGTTACGAGGGCGTGGGTGCCAGCTGAGTGTGGGGGTGTGTGTGTGTGTGAATACTGCTACTACCATGGTGGGGAAGTCAAGGAGCAGGGGCCGGAAAGGTCTGGGCTTGAGGTGGAGGGAAGAGGGACCAGATTAAGCATCTTCAGAGGAAAATGTAGGCTTTGTCTTTGCCTTTGCTTCCAGAGAAGGACAGAGTTCTGCATCATAGACCTCCAGGCTCAGAGCAGGACCATCCAGCTCAGGTCCACACAGCTCACACATACATGCGCCCTCCAGGCACAGCCCTTCTCAGTGCACACATAAACCCCAAGCACGTGATCCACAATGCTCCTCTCCTGCACCACAGCCCCATTCCACAAGGAATGCACCACCGATATTCCCAAACTCACACTCCTCGTCGTACACGCATCCAGCCGCATCCCTCCCATACCACAGCCCTCACCACCATACTCCACACCCCTGTATACAGACACCGCTCCAGTATCCCCCCCACGCACACGAAAAGCCCACAGATGACACCAGATACACCACTCCGTCCTACGGCCAACAGACACCAAGCTCACGACATAGCCATGTCGTGCAAATGTCCCTCTCTCGTCTACCACACCTGCTCCCTCAGCTTCCGGCATGGCCCATGCATGTTATTATGTTTTTAATTTCCTTTTTCAGGAATCCGGAGGTTTCATCGAGACACTGCCCAGCCTAGACCACCCCTAGCCCAGGATCAGGAAGAAGGAGAGACCGCTTCCCCATCATACTGTGTCTCCTCCTCACCCTCTTCACCCTGTAAGAACTATCTGCACCCAGACAAAGAGGAAAGGGGCATGAAAATATACTACATGCAGGTACAAGTCAACAAGGGTGTCGCTGTCTCCTGGAAGACAAAGAAACCCTTGGAGTTGCCTGAAAAGCAGCTGAGGATAGAAGAAGTGACCCTTCCTGAGGATGTGTGCGCAGTAGCCACTGACCCCTCTTCTGATGTGTCCACCGAAAGCCTCCTGTCTGACAGTGAGCCCACTGGGGAGGAGAAAGAGTATGAGGAAAGGGCAGAGCCAGGCAGCCCATCAGGGCCACCTGCCGTCGAGGAGAGACCCAGCGCCAAGACAGCGGACTGGATGGTGACCATGGAGACCGGCTTCAGGTGCATGGCTTGCTGCCGGGTCTTCCCCACCTTGGAGATCCTCCAACAGCACGTGAACTTCGGCGTCCTGGAGGGCTTCAGCTGCCGTGTCTTTCATCTCACCATGGCCAAGCTGATGGGCAATGTGGAATCCAGAGCACCCCCGAGGAAGAGGAGGAGGAGGAGGAGGAGGAGGAAGAGAAGCAAGAAGAAAAGGAGAATGAGCGAGAGCAGCCCACGGGGGAAGGCCCCAGCCCGAAGAGACCCCGCAGGTAGGGTCTTTTCTCTCTTTTGATTTCCACACAGCAACTGAGATTCATGGGACAGAAGTCCTGGAAGACGGTGTGGCCGTCCCTTGGAAGAGGTAAGGCTTGAGGCTGGCAGTCTTCTGAGCCTATGTCACGAGGGCCCAGAGGAGTCCAAGGGGCCGCACACATGTGCTGGTTGACCTCATGGCTCTGCAGTTGCATCCGCTTGGGACACGCCCAGCACTACCAAAGGAACTGAGCTCTGTTGACTTAATCAAGAAGGTGGAGCCTTTTCCTAGGAGTTTTCTCAGGGTCTGCACGATGGACCTCAACTCTTAGAGGACGTACTGCCAGCAGCTCCTTCTCGGCAGAGAGAGCCAGGTGTGGTGTGAAGAGAGGACAGGGGCCCTTGCAGGACCACAACTTTGAGGTCTGAGAGCCTTGGGCCTGAGCCGAGGTCTCACCCTGACCACTGGACCTAGCCTTCTGTGACAAAGGGGAATATGAAAGAGAGTCACGTGGAAGTGAGGTCCCCCGAGATATGGAAATGTTCCAGAACCTTCGTTGCGTGGCAGTTGATCTGGAGCCAAGCTCACTGTGGTGTGTGTGGCTCTGAGCATTAAGGCAACGCTGGAGGGTAACCCTGACCAGCAGAGCTTGGAGTGCTTCTTGTCTCTTCCTGTTCTACCTCATTTGTTTTATCCCTTCCAGGGAGAAGAAAGGACCCTCGGGAGAGTAGCAGACAGAATGCCGTGGTCTGAAGGAGGATGAAGGGACCGGCACTCAGTCTAACATCATATGACAATAGAAACGTCCTATGCAATAAAGGGCATTTTCCAAACCTTTCCTGGAGGTTTTATTTAATTACATTGTTCTATCTATGCATCTATCTGTCATCTACATCTGTATCTTTCACGGTTTGTGAACAAGCTTTCACATAAGCACTAGAGACGTCCGCCAGCATTTTCCAGAAGAGGCCTGCAAATTGCTGGGGACTCCTCACAAATAGGGAATGGCCACAACCCCTGCCACACAGACTATGCGCGTGGCCCTCCTGACGTACTCCCACTCTCTCTCTGAATTTCCCGAGGTCTCAGATGAGGGTGCTGGCTGGAGGCAATGATCACGTGCAGGCTGACTCTTCTCCAGATTCTGATTCTCTTCCTGGGCCTATCGTCCTCAAGCACAGTCTCCATGTCCCTGGCCACACTGATCTCTCTCCTTCAGTCCTTCCCTCCCTCCCTCTCCTGCCTCCCAGTGCAGAGAATACTTTTTGACATTTGAGACGACATTTATCTTTTGTTCACAGAATTCTCACCTGTTCTACTGTGGCCTCCGTCGTGAACATTCCAAAGCTGAGAATTTTCTTTTTTTCTCCCTCATTTCTGCTGAGTCTTTACCTTCCTAATGCAGTGAACTCACAGTGCCTAGCTGACTGGATGGGGAAAAAAAAATCCAGGGAGCAAAGAGAAATAATAAAAGAATGTATCAGTTAATTTTTCATAGTGTTATCCAACTACATATTTTTAAAATTTTGGAATAATATTAGGAATCTTCTCTTTATAAAAAACTGAATTATTGGGCTTCCCTGGTGGAGCAGTGGTTAAGAATATGCCTGCGAATGCAGGGGACATGGGTTCGAGCCCTGGTCTGGGAAGATCCCACGTGCCACGGAGTAACTAAGCCCGCGCGCCACAACTACTGAGCCTGCGCTCTACAGCCCGTGTGCCACATCTACCGAGCCCACGTGCCACAACTACGGAAGCCTGCCTGCCTAGAGCCCATGCTCCGCAACAAGAGAAGCCACTGCAATGAGAAGCCCGTGCACCACAGCCAAGAGTAGCCCCCGCTCACTGCAACTAGAGAACGCCCGCTAGCAGCAACAAAGACCCAATGCAGCCCAAAATAAATTAATTAATTTTAAAATATTGAATTAGTTTCAAGGGTACAGTGTATAAAAGCACAGTAAAAGCCCCCCATTCGTAACCCCCCAACCCCACTCTCAAGATGGAATAGATATGCTGTGATACAATTTAGAGTCGTAGTACTCCTCCTCCTCCCACCACATCCGAAATCCTCTGAGCCAGGTGCAGCAGCTTCCTTTCACAATGCTAGGACCCGCCACAAGACAGATGATAATCCCTTTGGACATTTCAAGGAGCGGCACCAAGGGAACAGTACCTGGGAAATGCCACTGACAGCTCAGAATATCCATGGCATCTCTAGAGCCTCGGCACTGCTCTCGCTCTGGGAATGAAGGTCCAAAAAGCACATCGGAGAATGTTCATAGTTGTAAACAAGCTCCACCTTTGAAACACAATCTACATAGAACCACATATACAAGCCTGCACAATGGATGAAGCCAAGGTCTCCTCCATGATTTCCCTTCTGACCACCTTATTGTCTCCTCAACCATAAAAGGTGAACTTGAAACTCAGGACCTTGCCTTGTCACCAGAAACATCCAAGCTTGGATCAGTCTTTCTAAGACCAGATACTTGCTCTCTGAACTATTAGAGACTTGTCACATACACAGAAGTAGAACAGGATTAGTTCTATCTACCTGGGGACCTGGAGTCTTTCACATTGCTCCTGTTCAAACTCTCAGAACAGCAAAACTTTACCTACAAAGGGTTCAAGCCATGACACTCCCAATTTCCACACACCTCCTCATCTCTTGTGAGTCACATGCAGCCAATTCCAGGAATTGGAAACATGGTTGTGAGGAGGAAACTGACTTTGGGGCTCCCCTTGGATATGGTCTTCCAGACTTACCAAAAGGCCATTAAGAGGAAGGTTTACCCCACCTCAGGGAAACCCGAGGCAGTACTTGCAGTCAAGGGCTGGCCATGGCTTCTGAGCTACATCCAAAAAGAATTTCATACTGTACCTCGATCTGCTGAAGCAATTTCTGACTGTCCGAGAGCCAGCATGTACCGCTCCTGAACTGCCTCCATTGTGGATCATCAGTAGGGCTGGCAGATTTAGTAAATAAAAATACAGGATACCCAGTTAAACTTGAACTTCACATGAATAATAAGTCATTATTTTTACTATAAGTAGATCCTATGTACTATTTGGGGCATACTTATCTTCAAAATGTACTCGTTGTTTTTCTGACATTCATATTTAACTAAACAGCCTATATTTTATCTGTCAACCCTACTCAGCAGAAATGATGGAGGCTTATAGAGATCCAGGAGACGCCTCAGCGCCTCCTCAGCTTTTATTTCTACCTCCTGGACAGCGAGCACGAACCTTCCACTCCCAGGCATTGGCTAGAATGGAGGATATTCTCTGTTTTAGAGCTTTTTCTACTTGTCATTGTTATTACCTTCCTTATTTTAAAGAGAGGTTTATTTTTTTCCAAACTTAATAGCTCATCCAAAAGTATTTCAAAGTTCATTAGACAAGGGAAAAACAACATGGTTCTGAAAAGTGAAGGAAACCGCCTGGTGTTTAGTAAAGAAGTCGTAGGGAGATTGAAAAAGCCAAACTTAATAAGCAAATCTCTCCAAGGGTATTTTCAGAGCTTGATACCCTCCCACACCCTGAAAATATTATTACATCAAGAATGTAGAACTGCTAACCAAATGTAAGGCTCCCATATGATTCTATCAAACTCAGGATGCTTCTTTACTAAGCAGTGAGCACACTTGCTGCCCCAGGGACCTTGGCAGTTGCAACATAGGGCTCTTCCCTTTGGGATGGAAACAGCAAGTTTTCCTGTGGTCTACACGCTGGCCCCAAAAATACTACACTCCCAATACTTGTCAACTTTTAAGTATTTTTCTACATAGCTCCATTTTTCTGTTACTATTTGGACTACATCCTAGACTTGACGTTACATAAATTGCATTCAAGAAGCTATTTTTAAAAGTCGGTAGGAAACCTTCAATCTATAGCTTGCAGTCCCTGGCTTACTTTCATCCAGGTGCATAAGGGTTTTCAAAAGTAGTCAGGTTAGTTACCCCGTATCACAGCCCCACGCTTGTGTCACAGATGTAAAAATGGAACAGGATATTTAAGGTTTTAGTTGCCAACTCATCAAGCCTCCCAGACAGAGGCAATAGAGCAAAATGATTACAGAGGCATGGATTTTGATTTGCTCCAGTGTCTTGGGCAAGTCACTTGGCCTCTGTATTTATTTGTACTTATCTGCACTTATCTGGCACCTGGGGGTTATAACTGTACCTGGTCCATGGGTACGTTGTACAAAAGATCTCTAAAGTAGTTACAAGAAACCGACACAGAGTAAGCACTCCACAGACATTGGCTATTACCTATTGGAAATATTTCTCCATGAAACAGATTACTTTATCAGTGGATGACTCGGTGGGAGACAGTGAATCACAGAATCACAGCATGTTGAAAGTGACCTAGTTCACACTCTTGTGTGAGAAAAAGAAAAGTGTGCATGTGTAGAAAATGTCTGAAACTTTACCTAACAAATAGTTCATCATGTTAACTTTGAGGATTAGAATAAATCAGGAAAGGAGTAGAGTGTACTTCAATTTCTATATCATTTGTGTGTCTACACTGAGACTCTGAATACACTGGACGTGCAATTTTATTTAATGTGGCGGGATAAAGGTTTTCAAGTTTTCCTGATCCATCCGTATTATTAGCTCAGAATTGCTGGCATTTCTTGCCATCTTCGGATCTACACCCATTTGAGTCAGTGGGCCATTCTGGACGGAGGAGATAATAGAGCAGAAGTGAAGTGAGAGAAAAGGTGAGACAAGATTTTCTCTTTTCTCTTCAAAGAGGAAAGGTCTTTGGAATGGGAACAACTCACAACCAAACTCTGGGGAAAGGATGTGATGGAAAATGAGACAAACATCCTACCCCTGTGATGAGAAGGATTCCCTGGGCTGGATGGAGGGAGGTCACAGGTGGCTGGACGAGGAAACCAACTAGCGAGAAACACACACAAGTGCACAGCAAACACCCTGAGGCCACTCAGCCTGACTCCATACAAACATGTGTCCAGCAGCCAGCCCTTCACCTGTGGCTCCCCAGCAAGACAGGTACCTCGGGGGTGCCAACTCATTCTGAGTCCATTATGCCTGGCCATTCGTAAACCGCTGTCTAACGTGTGAGGAATAAACTCTAAATGTTTATGAGGAAATTGGGGAAGGAGATTGAAAGGTTACTTAAACGGAAAAAAAAAGAAGTTCAGGAAGGCAGGATGGTAGAGAGACAAGAAAAAGACCTTAAAAGACAGAAAGGATTTGCCAAAGGAGAGAAGGAAAAAGAAATGATTCCGAATGGGTTAACCTGCAGCTAGGAAGTTAAGGAAGATTACTGATGTGTGAAGACTATGGAATAAAGTGAATAAAATTTATCAGAAGTTGCTGAGAATATGGTAAGAAGCATGATTATCACATTATGAATTGGCTGCAATGGCATTCTAGGGGGACACTAGGAAGGGGAAGCAAATGTTCATGAGATGACAGCAGCAGGTGGAAAGTTGTTTCAGGGGAAGATCCGTCTTGCAGAGGGTGTATCAGAGGAGGGCAAGTGTGAGCAAGCAAGGAAATACTAAGTGTATACGGCTCCTTCACTGAGTGCACCCAGCCCCGTGGTCAGCCTTGAGAACAAGCAGGACTTCAGGTACTGGATCTACATGTCATTCATCAAGACTTGAGAAGACACCCTTAACTCAGGTCTTCTCTTCAAACTCCATCTTTCCTTCTTGACCTTCATTTGGCCTCTTCCCTTACCCGCAAGCTGTGGACTGAGGCCACAGAGCAAGATGGGTCACTAGTGTCCTCCATCCCCGAGCGACTGTGGTTCACATCACTGGAGCACCAAAGGCAATAACCAAGTCACAGACACAAGAGTGTATGAAGAAGAAGAGATTCTGATAAGGCTTTCTGTGACAGTGTGGGCCAAGTCGGCTCTATATGGCTGGTATCACCTGAATTAGGAGCAGCCTTAGGGGAGAAGTTCTCAGAAGGCAGAGCCTGGCTCTCTAGAGGCTCTGCGTGCTCACAGCCCACTCCAAGACCTCAGTCACAGCTTTGGCCCCCAATATCTCTCCCTCTACCTACTCACAGTTTTTGAAGTCTTCTTTCCTCCACATTTCTCTTGAGAGGTGGAGCAGGAAGATGAGCTTCAGGCCAGCTCAGACTCCCCTGGGATCCCAGCAGGATGCCTATCATTAACCTCCCACCTTCTAGGAAGCTCCTGAGATCTCCACATTTGGGGGAGTTTTCATTTCCGCTGTGCTTCAAATGGCTGGCTGGAGATGGCCTGTTGGAAGGTGGCTAAAAGCAAGTAGCAATCCTTCGGGCAGCCTGGCCCTTCTCGACTGTCAGACATCTTCAGGGATATTCTAGGAAACGTTGTTTGTTCTAGAGAAGGGAGGGAAACAATCCAATTGTCCAATAATGCTTGAATGGAAAATAAATGATGCTA
The DNA here is from genome assembly GCF_964341445.2 of Mesoplodon mirus. Taxonomy (NCBI): domain Eukaryota; kingdom Metazoa; phylum Chordata; class Mammalia; order Artiodactyla; family Ziphiidae; genus Mesoplodon; species Mesoplodon mirus. The sequence goes on from NW_028295302.1 coordinate 189,804, forward strand.
TACGCATGTGATGAAATAATAGCAAACGGTCAAAAATCAAAGACCTAGATCTATATGGATTCACGTGGAGAAATCTTGAAAACGTAATATTGATCGAAAGAAAAGAAGATCAAGAACGTTAGATTGTGATAACAGGTATGTAAGTATTGAAATATTTAAATCAATTCAACATATTGCTTCTATATATATAGATGCAAGAAAATAAACTTGATCCAAAGAACACATTATTTACATTTAATATGCTCATTTATCTACGAGACCCAAAAGAACCCACAGATAAACTAGCAGGAACTAATAAGACGGTTCAACAAGGCACACACATACAAGATCAATAAATGTTAAAAATCAATCAGGCTCCTCTACACTGGCGATAACAAATTAGAAACTGTAAAAGAAAATAAGGAAAAAATAAGATCTAAAAATAGTCACAAGAGCTATATAAATTATTTAGAGCTAAGCATACGTAGAAGGAAATAGAACTAACAAACTGAGTACGACCAGTGAAACTCCGCCCAACCCAAGGTTAGGAAAAGACTGTTGTTACTTTATGAGAACAGACCCTCTTCTTAAGGAGCAGATCAGTAAGTGAGAGTGAATCAAAGAAACACAGCATTTGAAAAGTCAGCTAGTCCAAGCCTCTTGATTGCACATACAGAAGCTGAAGCCCAGATAGGTTGAGTTACTTGGTAAAGGGCCCAATGTCCTGACTCAAGGACTAACATTTTTCACTCATTCGTAAGACACAATCAAATTCAGTACCTTGGAAAGAGATGGGAAAAAAATGAAGAAATCAATTATATAGTTCTTCATCTTTAAGTACAGAAATAGCCGTGACAAAATTACATGTATGGAGGGAAAATTGCAGTGCAGAGTTTAAAATGTCAACAATCCACAGGGAAACTGGAGACCATTTAAAATATTCAGATTAAATCTCTCTAGAAAAGACATTAAAAGATCTCCAGAAGAAGTAAAGCTGTCACTGTTTGCTGATGACATGATACTATACATAGAGAATCCTAAAGATGCTACCAGAAAACTACTAGAGCTAATCAATGAATTTGGTAAAGTAGCAGGATACAAAATTAATGCACAGAAATCTCTGGCATTCCTGTACACTAATGATGAAAAATCTGAAAATGAAATCAAGAAAACACTCCCATTTACCATTGCAACAAAAACAATAAACTATCTAGGAATAAACCTACCTAAGGAGACAAAAGACCTGTATGCAGAGAATTATAAGACACTGATGAAAGAAATTAAAGATGATACAAATAGATGGAGAGATATACCATGCTCCTGGATTGGAAGAATCAATATTGTGAAAACGACTCTACTACCCAAAGCAATCTACAGATTCAATGCAATCCCTATCAAACTACCACTGGCATTTTCCACAGAACTAGAACAAAAAATTTCAACATTTGTTTGGAGAAACAAAAGACCCCGAATAGCCAAAGCAATCTTGAGAACGAAAAACGGAGCTGGAGGAATCAGGCTCCCTGACTTCAGACTATACTACAAAGCTACAGTAATCAAGACAGTGTGGTACTGGCACAAAAACAGAAAGATAGATCAATGGAACAGGATAGAAAGCCCAGAGATAAACCCACGCACATATGGTCAACTTATCTTTGATAAAGGAGGCAGGAATGTACAGTGGAGAAAGGACAGCCTCTTCAATAAGTGGTGCTGGGAAAACTGGACAGGGACATGTAAAAGTATGAGATTACATCATTCCCTAACACCATACACAAAAATAAGCTCAAAATGGATTAAAGACCTAAATGTAAGGCCAGAAACTATCAAACTCTTAGAGGAAAACATAGGCAGAACACTCTATGACATAAATCACAGCAAGATCCTTTTGGACCCACCTCCTAGAGAAATGGAAATAAAAACAAAGATAAACAAATGGGACCCAAAGAAACTTCAAAGCTTTTGCACAGCAAAGGAAACCATAAACAAGACCAAAAGACAACCCTCAGAATGGGAGAAAATATTTGCAAATGAAGCAACTGACAAAGGATTAATCTCCAAAATTTATAAACAGCTCATGCAGCTCAATAGCTAAAAAACAAACAACCCAATCCAAAAATGGGCAGAAGACTTAAATAGGCATTTCTCCAAAGAAGATATACAGACTACCAACAAACACATGAAAGAATGTTCAACATCATTAATCATTAGAGAAATGCAAATCAAAACTACAATGAGATATCATCTCACACCAGTCAGAATGGCCATCATCAAGAAATCTAGAAACAATAAATACTGGAGAGGGTGTGGAGAAAAGGGAACACTCTTGCACTGCTGGTGGGAATGTGAATTGGTACAGCCACTGTGGAGAACAGTATGGAGGTTCCTTAAAAAACTACAAATAGAACTACCATATGATCCAGCAATCCCACTACTAGGCATATACCCTGAGAAAACCATAATTCAAAAAGAGACATGGACCAAAATGTTCATTGCAGCTCTATTCACAATAGCCCGGAGCTGGAAACAACCTAAGTGTCCATCATCGGATGAATGGATAAAGAAGATGTGGCACATATATACAATGGAATATTACTCAGCCATAAAAAGAAATGAAACTGAGCTATTTGTAATGAGGTGGATAGACCTAGAGTCTGCCATACAGAGTGAAGTTAAGTCAGAAAGAGAAAGACAAATACCGTATGCTAACACATATATATGGAATTTAAAAAAAAGTCATGAAGAACCTAGGGGTAAAACGGGAATACAGACACAGACCTACTTGAGAATGGACTTGAGGATATGGGGAGGGGGAAGGGTAAGCTGTGACAAAACGAAAGAGAGGCATGGACATATATACACTACCAAACGTAAGGTAGATAGATAGTGGGAAGCAGCCGCAGAGCACAGGGAGATCAGCTCGGTGCTTTGTGACCACCTGGAGGGGTGGGATGGGGAGGGTGGGAGGGAGGGAGATGCATGAGGGAAGGGATGTGGGAACAGATGTATATGTATGACTGATTCACTTTGTTATAAAGCAGAAACTAAAAATAAAAAAGATCTCCAATCAAACTGTTCATTTTATAATAGACATGGTATGATACAATTTATAATAGATATGGTATGAACCTTTCCCTTTCACGGGAAAGGTTCGGCTGGGAAAAAGGAATTGTTCTTGAAAATGGGGCCTGTGCTATTGCAGACACTGTGCTCAACCTAGGTCCACCGAATGCTCTGATGTCATCACTGAGGTCACAGAATTCCGCTGTGCGCCTGGCAACCTTGCAAACATAACAGCCCTGGTGAGCACTAGGCAGTACTGCTGGTTCACTCAGTGGTACAAGTTTTTCAGCCATTTAGGAGACTTGACTATTTTTATTTGTACTGAATCATTTCAACGGATTGCCCAAGAGCCAACAAGGGCCAACCTGTAGGGAAGAGGAGGAGTTGGACATCTCTTGAGGCATCTTCTAAGGGAGACTTCTAGTTGGTACGATGGAACGGCGACAAAAGAGGAAACATCTGGAAAATGAAGAGTCCCAGGAAACTGCCGAGAACAGAGGAGGTATGTGGGGGGCAACTTGTCTGGGGCACATGGGTTTCTGCCAAACTGAACCTTCTCTAGGAAGCGGGGGACTGAGAACGTGTCACCTGTGAAGCAGGGAGCGAGAGACCTTGTCTCACTGATGCTGCCGTATCCATCCGGAGGGTCCCTGTGGTGTGAGATGGCACAGAACGGCCAGATGGCCCCTGGGAGATGGGAGGTCAGCTCCGATGGTCTGAGGACTCTCTCCTGGGGCAGCCGGGCCTGGAGCTTTGTCGGACTCACAGCAGGCTGCATCCTGCTTGCACAGACCTAGAGGTGCAGCTTTTCTCAGTCCCCGATTTCTCTCTTATTCTCTTGGATCTTTCCCTGGGGTCAAGAGGTGGGGATGTGAAGGATGCAAGGATGCTGAGAGAGACCCAGGAGTTGCTTGGCCTCTTTTACCAAAGTGGAAAGAGAAGCCCCATGAGTTGAAGGCCCTGTTGAAAAATATCTTGACAAGTGGAATGCACTTCGGAAGAAGATTGTTTGTCTAGGGATGGTGTCATATTGAAAGCAAGGAGGTTTTATTCCTTCAACAGGAAGAATTTCCCAAAGGAGATCAAGGGAAGGGAAGGGTTTTCCAGAGACTGAGACCGCGTGGGCGGGGGTGAGAAATGGCCTCAGGGTCCTGCAGGGAGCTCTGAGAGCCACGGGCCACGGGGTGCCTGCGTGCATTAAATGTAGGCGAGTAGCTTGCCCTGGGAGAGGGGTGGTCACCCCAGAGCTCCAGCTAGAGGCCTCTGCCCCACATTAGAGCCCAGTAGCTCCTACCAGGCCCAGGGCCCTGGAGACTGTAGGATGGGCCCTGGGAATGGAGCTCTAGACAGCAGGCAGATTTTCAGGCAGTGGCTGGGACAGGCTGGGGAAGGCAATGACTGCCCCTGACCATTCAGAATATTTTGCTCTATGTTCCTCTGTGTGTGTGGGTGTGTGAATGTGTGTGTGTGAGTGTGTGTGTGTGTGTGTGAGTGTGTGTGTGTCTGTGTGTTTGTGGTATTGCAGAGAAGAGCGGGATGAATGGGGGTAGAGTGCTTACCAGATAGAAAGTCTGCGTGGTAAAGTTCTTGTCACCCTGCCTGGACCTGGCTGACACTCGGTGTACGTAAGAGTGTATACAGAATTCTTGTTAGGGGTGTTTTATGAGACAGTAACTCATACACCCATGTACACTCTGATACAGCAAAAATATCACACACCCCACATATAACTTCCTTATTAAACCACACACAGCACATGGAGGTATATACACGCATCCCTCTTGTACTACGTTCTCATACAACCCACCTGTATCACAATCCTTTCCTCCAACACCAAACGCTGGAGATGAGATATGTATATAGACACACACACTATCTATATATGACACACACACACACACACACACTATATATATATGTATCTCAACTCTCGCACAAACACAGCTAACTTCAGCCATCTCTAAATACCTCTATAAAAACCAGTCACGTGTCATACACACCACACTTATAACACATTCTTGAGTAATGCCAGACCCGCTTTGTACCAACCACAGTAAACCACAGTCTCACTAACCCATGTCAGGGTTGCCAGAGAAAATATGGGCTATCCAGTTCAATTTGAATTCCAGATAAACAACAAGTAATGTTTCAGTATCAGGATGTCCCAAATATTGTATGGGCCATACTTACACTCAAAATAAGTCAGACCAAATACTGCATGGGAATACTTACACTAAAAAATTATTCTGGGTTTATCTGAAACTGAAATTTAACTGGGTGCCCTGTATTTTTGTTCGCTAAGTCTGGCAACCCTTATAAACTTACCACCAGCTGATGTATTATATATTTACTGTAGTTTTGTTTAGTGTGTGTCTTCCCCTACTAGAATGTGCAGCATTACCAGAGACTACAACAATGGAAGAGTGCCGGATACACAGGACTAGCTGCTCACTGAATCTTGGTGAATGAATGAATCAACACACACCATAAATACAAGCCACACCGTGTAATGAGGAAAAGTTACATGTCCCAGAATTCCTGACTTGTGAACAGAAACCATGCACACAAAGGCCACAGACACAGATAGACACATCTGCACTGTGCTCCCCACGCCAACCCCACACTCACCACAGACATAACTGATACACATCACTCACTCTTCCCACACACTCACAGTCACCACCGACGCCTACATTACCAACAAGACAGTGAGAGAATAAGTATTGATTGGAATTAAATCCTGGAGTATCCACTGGGAACCACACTCTCAACTGTGTGTATTCACTGCACCTGACACGTGTCACACACTCAGTAAATATTTGTGGACAGAGGACTGATGAACCCACCCTGAGCCTTTCATTCCTCCCTCAGGAATCTCGAAGTCACAAGAGGATCCCCCTCGGCTTGGATCCACTGTGGTGGCCCAAGGCTGCAGCCCAGGGGCAGGGGAGGTCTCCTCTGCCTCTAAATACTTCTTCTGTACTTCTACTCCACGCAAGCTCATCTACGCTGGTAAGGGCGCGGGGCTCCTCGGGTGAGGGGGTGCTTGGCTGTGAGGCAGGAGGCACACAGATCCCACGGAGGCTGAGAGGAAATCCAGGGTCATCAGAGGTGATGAGGGCTCTGTGGAAGAGCCTGGGCAGGATGGCTGAGCTGTTACGAGGGCGTGGGTGCCAGCTGAGTGTGGGGGTGTGTGTGTGTGTGAATACTGCTACTACCATGGTGGGGAAGTCAAGGAGCAGGGGCCGGAAAGGTCTGGGCTTGAGGTGGAGGGAAGAGGGACCAGATTAAGCATCTTCAGAGGAAAATGTAGGCTTTGTCTTTGCCTTTGCTTCCAGAGAAGGACAGAGTTCTGCATCATAGACCTCCAGGCTCAGAGCAGGACCATCCAGCTCAGGTCCACACAGCTCACACATACATGCGCCCTCCAGGCACAGCCCTTCTCAGTGCACACATAAACCCCAAGCACGTGATCCACAATGCTCCTCTCCTGCACCACAGCCCCATTCCACAAGGAATGCACCACCGATATTCCCAAACTCACACTCCTCGTCGTACACGCATCCAGCCGCATCCCTCCCATACCACAGCCCTCACCACCATACTCCACACCCCTGTATACAGACACCGCTCCAGTATCCCCCCCACGCACACGAAAAGCCCACAGATGACACCAGATACACCACTCCGTCCTACGGCCAACAGACACCAAGCTCACGACATAGCCATGTCGTGCAAATGTCCCTCTCTCGTCTACCACACCTGCTCCCTCAGCTTCCGGCATGGCCCATGCATGTTATTATGTTTTTAATTTCCTTTTTCAGGAATCCGGAGGTTTCATCGAGACACTGCCCAGCCTAGACCACCCCTAGCCCAGGATCAGGAAGAAGGAGAGACCGCTTCCCCATCATACTGTGTCTCCTCCTCACCCTCTTCACCCTGTAAGAACTATCTGCACCCAGACAAAGAGGAAAGGGGCATGAAAATATACTACATGCAGGTACAAGTCAACAAGGGTGTCGCTGTCTCCTGGAAGACAAAGAAACCCTTGGAGTTGCCTGAAAAGCAGCTGAGGATAGAAGAAGTGACCCTTCCTGAGGATGTGTGCGCAGTAGCCACTGACCCCTCTTCTGATGTGTCCACCGAAAGCCTCCTGTCTGACAGTGAGCCCACTGGGGAGGAGAAAGAGTATGAGGAAAGGGCAGAGCCAGGCAGCCCATCAGGGCCACCTGCCGTCGAGGAGAGACCCAGCGCCAAGACAGCGGACTGGATGGTGACCATGGAGACCGGCTTCAGGTGCATGGCTTGCTGCCGGGTCTTCCCCACCTTGGAGATCCTCCAACAGCACGTGAACTTCGGCGTCCTGGAGGGCTTCAGCTGCCGTGTCTTTCATCTCACCATGGCCAAGCTGATGGGCAATGTGGAATCCAGAGCACCCCCGAGGAAGAGGAGGAGGAGGAGGAGGAGGAGGAAGAGAAGCAAGAAGAAAAGGAGAATGAGCGAGAGCAGCCCACGGGGGAAGGCCCCAGCCCGAAGAGACCCCGCAGGTAGGGTCTTTTCTCTCTTTTGATTTCCACACAGCAACTGAGATTCATGGGACAGAAGTCCTGGAAGACGGTGTGGCCGTCCCTTGGAAGAGGTAAGGCTTGAGGCTGGCAGTCTTCTGAGCCTATGTCACGAGGGCCCAGAGGAGTCCAAGGGGCCGCACACATGTGCTGGTTGACCTCATGGCTCTGCAGTTGCATCCGCTTGGGACACGCCCAGCACTACCAAAGGAACTGAGCTCTGTTGACTTAATCAAGAAGGTGGAGCCTTTTCCTAGGAGTTTTCTCAGGGTCTGCACGATGGACCTCAACTCTTAGAGGACGTACTGCCAGCAGCTCCTTCTCGGCAGAGAGAGCCAGGTGTGGTGTGAAGAGAGGACAGGGGCCCTTGCAGGACCACAACTTTGAGGTCTGAGAGCCTTGGGCCTGAGCCGAGGTCTCACCCTGACCACTGGACCTAGCCTTCTGTGACAAAGGGGAATATGAAAGAGAGTCACGTGGAAGTGAGGTCCCCCGAGATATGGAAATGTTCCAGAACCTTCGTTGCGTGGCAGTTGATCTGGAGCCAAGCTCACTGTGGTGTGTGTGGCTCTGAGCATTAAGGCAACGCTGGAGGGTAACCCTGACCAGCAGAGCTTGGAGTGCTTCTTGTCTCTTCCTGTTCTACCTCATTTGTTTTATCCCTTCCAGGGAGAAGAAAGGACCCTCGGGAGAGTAGCAGACAGAATGCCGTGGTCTGAAGGAGGATGAAGGGACCGGCACTCAGTCTAACATCATATGACAATAGAAACGTCCTATGCAATAAAGGGCATTTTCCAAACCTTTCCTGGAGGTTTTATTTAATTACATTGTTCTATCTATGCATCTATCTGTCATCTACATCTGTATCTTTCACGGTTTGTGAACAAGCTTTCACATAAGCACTAGAGACGTCCGCCAGCATTTTCCAGAAGAGGCCTGCAAATTGCTGGGGACTCCTCACAAATAGGGAATGGCCACAACCCCTGCCACACAGACTATGCGCGTGGCCCTCCTGACGTACTCCCACTCTCTCTCTGAATTTCCCGAGGTCTCAGATGAGGGTGCTGGCTGGAGGCAATGATCACGTGCAGGCTGACTCTTCTCCAGATTCTGATTCTCTTCCTGGGCCTATCGTCCTCAAGCACAGTCTCCATGTCCCTGGCCACACTGATCTCTCTCCTTCAGTCCTTCCCTCCCTCCCTCTCCTGCCTCCCAGTGCAGAGAATACTTTTTGACATTTGAGACGACATTTATCTTTTGTTCACAGAATTCTCACCTGTTCTACTGTGGCCTCCGTCGTGAACATTCCAAAGCTGAGAATTTTCTTTTTTTCTCCCTCATTTCTGCTGAGTCTTTACCTTCCTAATGCAGTGAACTCACAGTGCCTAGCTGACTGGATGGGGAAAAAAAAATCCAGGGAGCAAAGAGAAATAATAAAAGAATGTATCAGTTAATTTTTCATAGTGTTATCCAACTACATATTTTTAAAATTTTGGAATAATATTAGGAATCTTCTCTTTATAAAAAACTGAATTATTGGGCTTCCCTGGTGGAGCAGTGGTTAAGAATATGCCTGCGAATGCAGGGGACATGGGTTCGAGCCCTGGTCTGGGAAGATCCCACGTGCCACGGAGTAACTAAGCCCGCGCGCCACAACTACTGAGCCTGCGCTCTACAGCCCGTGTGCCACATCTACCGAGCCCACGTGCCACAACTACGGAAGCCTGCCTGCCTAGAGCCCATGCTCCGCAACAAGAGAAGCCACTGCAATGAGAAGCCCGTGCACCACAGCCAAGAGTAGCCCCCGCTCACTGCAACTAGAGAACGCCCGCTAGCAGCAACAAAGACCCAATGCAGCCCAAAATAAATTAATTAATTTTAAAATATTGAATTAGTTTCAAGGGTACAGTGTATAAAAGCACAGTAAAAGCCCCCCATTCGTAACCCCCCAACCCCACTCTCAAGATGGAATAGATATGCTGTGATACAATTTAGAGTCGTAGTACTCCTCCTCCTCCCACCACATCCGAAATCCTCTGAGCCAGGTGCAGCAGCTTCCTTTCACAATGCTAGGACCCGCCACAAGACAGATGATAATCCCTTTGGACATTTCAAGGAGCGGCACCAAGGGAACAGTACCTGGGAAATGCCACTGACAGCTCAGAATATCCATGGCATCTCTAGAGCCTCGGCACTGCTCTCGCTCTGGGAATGAAGGTCCAAAAAGCACATCGGAGAATGTTCATAGTTGTAAACAAGCTCCACCTTTGAAACACAATCTACATAGAACCACATATACAAGCCTGCACAATGGATGAAGCCAAGGTCTCCTCCATGATTTCCCTTCTGACCACCTTATTGTCTCCTCAACCATAAAAGGTGAACTTGAAACTCAGGACCTTGCCTTGTCACCAGAAACATCCAAGCTTGGATCAGTCTTTCTAAGACCAGATACTTGCTCTCTGAACTATTAGAGACTTGTCACATACACAGAAGTAGAACAGGATTAGTTCTATCTACCTGGGGACCTGGAGTCTTTCACATTGCTCCTGTTCAAACTCTCAGAACAGCAAAACTTTACCTACAAAGGGTTCAAGCCATGACACTCCCAATTTCCACACACCTCCTCATCTCTTGTGAGTCACATGCAGCCAATTCCAGGAATTGGAAACATGGTTGTGAGGAGGAAACTGACTTTGGGGCTCCCCTTGGATATGGTCTTCCAGACTTACCAAAAGGCCATTAAGAGGAAGGTTTACCCCACCTCAGGGAAACCCGAGGCAGTACTTGCAGTCAAGGGCTGGCCATGGCTTCTGAGCTACATCCAAAAAGAATTTCATACTGTACCTCGATCTGCTGAAGCAATTTCTGACTGTCCGAGAGCCAGCATGTACCGCTCCTGAACTGCCTCCATTGTGGATCATCAGTAGGGCTGGCAGATTTAGTAAATAAAAATACAGGATACCCAGTTAAACTTGAACTTCACATGAATAATAAGTCATTATTTTTACTATAAGTAGATCCTATGTACTATTTGGGGCATACTTATCTTCAAAATGTACTCGTTGTTTTTCTGACATTCATATTTAACTAAACAGCCTATATTTTATCTGTCAACCCTACTCAGCAGAAATGATGGAGGCTTATAGAGATCCAGGAGACGCCTCAGCGCCTCCTCAGCTTTTATTTCTACCTCCTGGACAGCGAGCACGAACCTTCCACTCCCAGGCATTGGCTAGAATGGAGGATATTCTCTGTTTTAGAGCTTTTTCTACTTGTCATTGTTATTACCTTCCTTATTTTAAAGAGAGGTTTATTTTTTTCCAAACTTAATAGCTCATCCAAAAGTATTTCAAAGTTCATTAGACAAGGGAAAAACAACATGGTTCTGAAAAGTGAAGGAAACCGCCTGGTGTTTAGTAAAGAAGTCGTAGGGAGATTGAAAAAGCCAAACTTAATAAGCAAATCTCTCCAAGGGTATTTTCAGAGCTTGATACCCTCCCACACCCTGAAAATATTATTACATCAAGAATGTAGAACTGCTAACCAAATGTAAGGCTCCCATATGATTCTATCAAACTCAGGATGCTTCTTTACTAAGCAGTGAGCACACTTGCTGCCCCAGGGACCTTGGCAGTTGCAACATAGGGCTCTTCCCTTTGGGATGGAAACAGCAAGTTTTCCTGTGGTCTACACGCTGGCCCCAAAAATACTACACTCCCAATACTTGTCAACTTTTAAGTATTTTTCTACATAGCTCCATTTTTCTGTTACTATTTGGACTACATCCTAGACTTGACGTTACATAAATTGCATTCAAGAAGCTATTTTTAAAAGTCGGTAGGAAACCTTCAATCTATAGCTTGCAGTCCCTGGCTTACTTTCATCCAGGTGCATAAGGGTTTTCAAAAGTAGTCAGGTTAGTTACCCCGTATCACAGCCCCACGCTTGTGTCACAGATGTAAAAATGGAACAGGATATTTAAGGTTTTAGTTGCCAACTCATCAAGCCTCCCAGACAGAGGCAATAGAGCAAAATGATTACAGAGGCATGGATTTTGATTTGCTCCAGTGTCTTGGGCAAGTCACTTGGCCTCTGTATTTATTTGTACTTATCTGCACTTATCTGGCACCTGGGGGTTATAACTGTACCTGGTCCATGGGTACGTTGTACAAAAGATCTCTAAAGTAGTTACAAGAAACCGACACAGAGTAAGCACTCCACAGACATTGGCTATTACCTATTGGAAATATTTCTCCATGAAACAGATTACTTTATCAGTGGATGACTCGGTGGGAGACAGTGAATCACAGAATCACAGCATGTTGAAAGTGACCTAGTTCACACTCTTGTGTGAGAAAAAGAAAAGTGTGCATGTGTAGAAAATGTCTGAAACTTTACCTAACAAATAGTTCATCATGTTAACTTTGAGGATTAGAATAAATCAGGAAAGGAGTAGAGTGTACTTCAATTTCTATATCATTTGTGTGTCTACACTGAGACTCTGAATACACTGGACGTGCAATTTTATTTAATGTGGCGGGATAAAGGTTTTCAAGTTTTCCTGATCCATCCGTATTATTAGCTCAGAATTGCTGGCATTTCTTGCCATCTTCGGATCTACACCCATTTGAGTCAGTGGGCCATTCTGGACGGAGGAGATAATAGAGCAGAAGTGAAGTGAGAGAAAAGGTGAGACAAGATTTTCTCTTTTCTCTTCAAAGAGGAAAGGTCTTTGGAATGGGAACAACTCACAACCAAACTCTGGGGAAAGGATGTGATGGAAAATGAGACAAACATCCTACCCCTGTGATGAGAAGGATTCCCTGGGCTGGATGGAGGGAGGTCACAGGTGGCTGGACGAGGAAACCAACTAGCGAGAAACACACACAAGTGCACAGCAAACACCCTGAGGCCACTCAGCCTGACTCCATACAAACATGTGTCCAGCAGCCAGCCCTTCACCTGTGGCTCCCCAGCAAGACAGGTACCTCGGGGGTGCCAACTCATTCTGAGTCCATTATGCCTGGCCATTCGTAAACCGCTGTCTAACGTGTGAGGAATAAACTCTAAATGTTTATGAGGAAATTGGGGAAGGAGATTGAAAGGTTACTTAAACGGAAAAAAAAAGAAGTTCAGGAAGGCAGGATGGTAGAGAGACAAGAAAAAGACCTTAAAAGACAGAAAGGATTTGCCAAAGGAGAGAAGGAAAAAGAAATGATTCCGAATGGGTTAACCTGCAGCTAGGAAGTTAAGGAAGATTACTGATGTGTGAAGACTATGGAATAAAGTGAATAAAATTTATCAGAAGTTGCTGAGAATATGGTAAGAAGCATGATTATCACATTATGAATTGGCTGCAATGGCATTCTAGGGGGACACTAGGAAGGGGAAGCAAATGTTCATGAGATGACAGCAGCAGGTGGAAAGTTGTTTCAGGGGAAGATCCGTCTTGCAGAGGGTGTATCAGAGGAGGGCAAGTGTGAGCAAGCAAGGAAATACTAAGTGTATACGGCTCCTTCACTGAGTGCACCCAGCCCCGTGGTCAGCCTTGAGAACAAGCAGGACTTCAGGTACTGGATCTACATGTCATTCATCAAGACTTGAGAAGACACCCTTAACTCAGGTCTTCTCTTCAAACTCCATCTTTCCTTCTTGACCTTCATTTGGCCTCTTCCCTTACCCGCAAGCTGTGGACTGAGGCCACAGAGCAAGATGGGTCACTAGTGTCCTCCATCCCCGAGCGACTGTGGTTCACATCACTGGAGCACCAAAGGCAATAACCAAGTCACAGACACAAGAGTGTATGAAGAAGAAGAGATTCTGATAAGGCTTTCTGTGACAGTGTGGGCCAAGTCGGCTCTATATGGCTGGTATCACCTGAATTAGGAGCAGCCTTAGGGGAGAAGTTCTCAGAAGGCAGAGCCTGGCTCTCTAGAGGCTCTGCGTGCTCACAGCCCACTCCAAGACCTCAGTCACAGCTTTGGCCCCCAATATCTCTCCCTCTACCTACTCACAGTTTTTGAAGTCTTCTTTCCTCCACATTTCTCTTGAGAGGTGGAGCAGGAAGATGAGCTTCAGGCCAGCTCAGACTCCCCTGGGATCCCAGCAGGATGCCTATCATTAACCTCCCACCTTCTAGGAAGCTCCTGAGATCTCCACATTTGGGGGAGTTTTCATTTCCGCTGTGCTTCAAATGGCTGGCTGGAGATGGCCTGTTGGAAGGTGGCTAAAAGCAAGTAGCAATCCTTCGGGCAGCCTGGCCCTTCTCGACTGTCAGACATCTTCAGGGATATTCTAGGAAACGTTGTTTGTTCTAGAGAAGGGAGGGAAACAATCCAATTGTCCAATAATGCTTGAATGGAAAATAAATGATGCTATACGCATGTGATGAAATAATAGCAAACGGTCAAAAATCAAAGACCTAGATCTATATGGATTCACGTGGAGAAATCTTGAAAACGTAATATTGATCGAAAGAAAAGAAGATCAAGAACGTTAGATTGTGATAACAGGTATGTAAGTATTGAAATATTTAAATCAATTCAACATATTGCTTCTATATATATAGATGCAAGAAAATAAACTTGATCCAAAGAACACATTATTTACATTTAATATGCTCATTTATCTACGAGACCCAAAAGAACCCACAGATAAACTAGCAGGAACTAATAAGACGGTTCAACAAGGCACACACATACAAGATCAATAAATGTTAAAAATCAATCAGGCTCCTCTACACTGGCGATAACAAATTAGAAACTGTAAAAGAAAATAAGGAAAAAATAAGATCTAAAAATAGTCACAAGAGCTATATAAATTATTTAGAGCTAAGCATACGTAGAAGGAAATAGAACTAACAAACTGAGTACGACCAGTGAAACTCCGCCCAACCCAAGGTTAGGAAAAGACTGTTGTTACTTTATGAGAACAGACCCTCTTCTTAAGGAGCAGATCAGTAAGTGAGAGTGAATCAAAGAAACACAGCATTTGAAAAGTCAGCTAGTCCAAGCCTCTTGATTGCACATACAGAAGCTGAAGCCCAGATAGGTTGAGTTACTTGGTAAAGGGCCCAATGTCCTGACTCAAGGACTAACATTTTTCACTCATTCGTAAGACACAATCAAATTCAGTACCTTGGAAAGAGATGGGAAAAAAATGAAGAAATCAATTATATAGTTCTTCATCTTTAAGTACAGAAATAGCCGTGACAAAATTACATGTATGGAGGGAAAATTGCAGTGCAGAGTTTAAAATGTCAACAATCCACAGGGAAACTGGAGACCATTTAAAATATTCAGATTAAATCTCTCTAGAAAAGACATTAAAAGATCTCCAGAAGAAGTAAAGCTGTCACTGTTTGCTGATGACATGATACTATACATAGAGAATCCTAAAGATGCTACCAGAAAACTACTAGAGCTAATCAATGAATTTGGTAAAGTAGCAGGATACAAAATTAATGCACAGAAATCTCTGGCATTCCTGTACACTAATGATGAAAAATCTGAAAATGAAATCAAGAAAACACTCCCATTTACCATTGCAACAAAAACAATAAACTATCTAGGAATAAACCTACCTAAGGAGACAAAAGACCTGTATGCAGAGAATTATAAGACACTGATGAAAGAAATTAAAGATGATACAAATAGATGGAGAGATATACCATGCTCCTGGATTGGAAGAATCAATATTGTGAAAACGACTCTACTACCCAAAGCAATCTACAGATTCAATGCAATCCCTATCAAACTACCACTGGCATTTTCCACAGAACTAGAACAAAAAATTTCAACATTTGTTTGGAGAAACAAAAGACCCCGAATAGCCAAAGCAATCTTGAGAACGAAAAACGGAGCTGGAGGAATCAGGCTCCCTGACTTCAGACTATACTACAAAGCTACAGTAATCAAGACAGTGTGGTACTGGCACAAAAACAGAAAGATAGATCAATGGAACAGGATAGAAAGCCCAGAGATAAACCCACGCACATATGGTCAACTTATCTTTGATAAAGGAGGCAGGAATGTACAGTGGAGAAAGGACAGCCTCTTCAATAAGTGGTGCTGGGAAAACTGGACAGGGACATGTAAAAGTATGAGATTACATCATTCCCTAACACCATACACAAAAATAAGCTCAAAATGGATTAAAGACCTAAATGTAAGGCCAGAAACTATCAAACTCTTAGAGGAAAACATAGGCAGAACACTCTATGACATAAATCACAGCAAGATCCTTTTGGACCCACCTCCTAGAGAAATGGAAATAAAAACAAAGATAAACAAATGGGACCCAAAGAAACTTCAAAGCTTTTGCACAGCAAAGGAAACCATAAACAAGACCAAAAGACAACCCTCAGAATGGGAGAAAATATTTGCAAATGAAGCAACTGACAAAGGATTAATCTCCAAAATTTATAAACAGCTCATGCAGCTCAATAGCTAAAAAACAAACAACCCAATCCAAAAATGGGCAGAAGACTTAAATAGGCATTTCTCCAAAGAAGATATACAGACTACCAACAAACACATGAAAGAATGTTCAACATCATTAATCATTAGAGAAATGCAAATCAAAACTACAATGAGATACCATCTCACACCAGTCAGAATGGCCATCATCAAGAAATCTAGAAACAATAAATACTGGAGAGGGTGTGGAGAAAAGGGAACACTCTTGCACTGCTGGTGGGAATGTGAATTGGTACAGCCACTATGGAGAACAGTATGGAGGTTCCTTAAAAAACTACAAATAGAACTACCATATGATCCAGCAATCCCACTACTAGGCATATACCCTGAGAAAACCATAATTCAAAAAGAGACATGGACCAAAATGTTCATTGCAGCTCTATTCACAATAGCCCGGAGCTGGAAACAACCTAAGTGTCCATCATCGGATGAATGGATAAAGAAGATGTGGCACATATATACAATGGAATATTACTCAGCCATAAAAAGAAATGAAACTGAGCTATTTGTAATGAGGTGGATAGACCTAGAGTCTGTCATACAGAGTGAAGTTAAGTCAGAAAGAGAAAGACAAATACCGTATGCTAACACATATATATGGAATTAAAAAAAAGTCATGAAGAACCTAGGGGTAAAACGGGAATACAGACACAGACCTACTTGAGAATGGACTTGAGGATATGGGGAGGGGGAAGGGTAAGCTGTGACAAAACGAAAGAGAGGCATGGACATATATACACTACCAAACGTAAGGTAGATAGATAGTGGGAAGCAGCCGCAGAGCACAGGGAGATCAGCTCGGTGCTTTGTGACCACCTGGAGGGGTGGGATGGGGAGGGTGGGAGGGAGGGAGATGCATGAGGGAAGGGATGTGGGAACAGATGTATATGTATGACTGATTCACTTTGTTATAAAGCAGAAACTAAAAATAAAAAAGATCTCCAATCAAACTGTTCATTTTATAATAGACATGGTATGATACAATTTATAATAGATATGGTATGAACCTTTCCCTTTCACGGGAAAGGTTCGGCTGGGAAAAAGGAATTGTTCTTGAAAATGGGGCCTGTGCTATTGCAGACACTGTGCTCAACCTAGGTCCACCGAATGCTCTGATGTCATCACTGAGGTCACAGAATTCCGCTGTGCGCCTGGCAACCTTGCAAACATAACAGCCCTGGTGAGCACTAGGCAGTACTGCTGGTTCACTCAGTGGTACAAGTTTTTCAGCCATTTAGGAGACTTGACTATTTTTATTTGTACTGAATCATTTCAACGGATTGCCCAAGAGCCAACAAGGGCCAACCTGTAGGGAAGAGGAGGAGTTGGACATCTCTTGAGGCATCTTCTAAGGGAGACTTCTAGTTGGTACGATGGAACGGCGACAAAAGAGGAAACATCTGGAAAATGAAGAGTCCCAGGAAACTGCCGAGAACAGAGGAGGTATGTGGGGGGCAACTTGTCTGGGGCACATGGGTTTCTGCCAAACTGAACCTTCTCTAGGAAGCGGGGGACTGAGAACGTGTCACCTGTGAAGCAGGGAGCGAGAGACCTTGTCTCACTGATGCTGCCGTATCCATCCGGAGGGTCCCTGTGGTGTGAGATGGCACAGAACGGCCAGATGGCCCCTGGGAGATGGGAGGTCAGCTCCGATGGTCTGAGGACTCTCTCCTGGGGCAGCCGGGCCTGGAGCTTTGTCGGACTCACAGCAGGCTGCATCCTGCTTGCACAGACCTAGAGGTGCAGCTTTTCTCAGTCCCCGATTTCTCTCTTATTCTCTTGGATCTTTCCCTGGGGTCAAGAGGTGGGGATGTGAAGGATGCAAGGATGCTGAGAGAGACCCAGGAGTTGCTTGGCCTCTTTTACCAAAGTGGAAAGAGAAGCCCCATGAGTTGAAGGCCCTGTTGAAAAATATCTTGACAAGTGGAATGCACTTCGGAAGAAGATTGTTTGTCTAGGGATGGTGTCATATTGAAAGCAAGGAGGTTTTATTCCTTCAACAGGAAGAATTTCCCAAAGGAGATCAAGGGAAGGGAAGGGTTTTCCAGAGACTGAGACCGCGTGGGCGGGGGTGAGAAATGGCCTCAGGGTCCTGCAGGGAGCTCTGAGAGCCACGGGCCACGGGGTGCCTGCGTGCATTAAATGTAGGCGAGTAGCTTGCCCTGGGAGAGGGGTGGTCACCCCAGAGCTCCAGCTAGAGGCCTCTGCCCCACATTAGAGCCCAGTAGCTCCTACCAGGCCCAGGGCCCTGGAGACTGTAGGATGGGCCCTGGGAATGGAGCTCTAGACAGCAGGCAGATTTTCAGGCAGTGGCTGGGACAGGCTGGGGAAGGCAATGACTGCCCCTGACCATTCAGAATATTTTGCTCTATGTTCCTCTGTGTGTGTGGGTGTGTGAATGTGTGTGTGTGAGTGTGTGTGTGTGTGTGTGAGTGTGTGTGTGTCTGTGTGTTTGTGGTATTGCAGAGAAGAGCGGGATGAATGGGGGTAGAGTGCTTACCAGATAGAAAGTCTGCGTGGTAAAGTTCTTGTCACCCTGCCTGGACCTGGCTGACACTCGGTGTACGTAAGAGTGTATACAGAATTCTTGTTAGGGGTGTTTTATGAGACAGTAACTCATACACCCATGTACACTCTGATACAGCAAAAATATCACACACCCCACATATAACTTCCTTATTAAACCACACACAGCACATGGAGGTATATACACGCATCCCTCTTGTACTACGTTCTCATACAACCCACCTGTATCACAATCCTTTCCTCCAACACCAAACGCTGGAGATGAGATATGTATATAGACACACACACTATCTATATATGACACACACACACACACACACTATATATATATGTATCTCAACTCTCGCACAAACACAGCTAACTTCAGCCATCTCTAAATACCTCTATAAAAACCAGTCACGTGTCATACACACCACACTTATAACACATTCTTGAGTAATGCCAGACCCGCTTTGTACCAACCACAGTAAACCACAGTCTCACTAACCCATGTCAGGGTTGCCAGAGAAAATATGGGCTATCCAGTTCAATTTGAATTCCAGATAAACAACAAGTAATGTTTCAGTATCAGGATGTCCCAAATATTGTATGGGCCATACTTACACTCAAAATAAGTCAGACCAAATACTGCATGGGAATACTTACACTAAAAAATTATTCTGGGTTTATCTGAAACTGAAATTTAACTGGGTGCCCTGTATTTTTGTTCGCTAAGTCTGGCAACCCTTATAAACTTACCACCAGCTGATGTATTATATATTTACTGTAGTTTTGTTTAGTGTGTGTCTTCCCCTACTAGAATGTGCAGCATTACCAGAGACTACAACAATGGAAGAGTGCCGGATACACAGGACTAGCTGCTCACTGAATCTTGGTGAATGAATGAATCAACACACACCATAAATACAAGCCACACCGTGTAATGAGGAAAAGTTACATGTCCCAGAATTCCTGACTTGTGAACAGAAACCATGCACACAAAGGCCACAGACACAGATAGACACATCTGCACTGTGCTCCCCACGCCAACCCCACACTCACCACAGACATAACTGATACACATCACTCACTCTTCCCACACACTCACAGTCACCACCGACGCCTACATTACCAACAAGACAGTGAGAGAATAAGTATTGATTGGAATTAAATCCTGGAGTATCCACTGGGAACCACACTCTCAACTGTGTGTATTCACTGCACCTGACACGTGTCACACACTCAGTAAATATTTGTGGACAGAGGACTGATGAACCCACCCTGAGCCTTTCATTCCTCCCTCAGGAATCTCGAAGTCACAAGAGGATCCCCCTCGGCTTGGATCCACTGTGGTGGCCCAAGGCTGCAGCCCAGGGGCAGGGGAGGTCTCCTCTGCCTCTAAATACTTCTTCTGTACTTCTACTCCACGCAAGCTCATCTACGCTGGTAAGGGCGCGGGGCTCCTCGGGTGAGGGGGTGCTTGGCTGTGAGGCAGGAGGCACACAGATCCCACGGAGGCTGAGAGGAAATCCAGGGTCATCAGAGGTGATGAGGGCTCTGTGGAAGAGCCTGGGCAGGATGGCTGAGCTGTTACGAGGGCGTGGGTGCCAGCTGAGTGTGGGGGTGTGTGTGTGTGTGAATACTGCTACTACCATGGTGGGGAAGTCAAGGAGCAGGGGCCGGAAAGGTCTGGGCTTGAGGTGGAGGGAAGAGGGACCAGATTAAGCATCTTCAGAGGAAAATGTAGGCTTTGTCTTTGCCTTTGCTTCCAGAGAAGGACAGAGTTCTGCATCATAGACCTCCAGGCTCAGAGCAGGACCATCCAGCTCAGGTCCACACAGCTCACACATACATGCGCCCTCCAGGCACAGCCCTTCTCAGTGCACACATAAACCCCAAGCACGTGATCCACAATGCTCCTCTCCTGCACCACAGCCCCATTCCACAAGGAATGCACCACCGATATTCCCAAACTCACACTCCTCGTCGTACACGCATCCAGCCGCATCCCTCCCATACCACAGCCCTCACCACCATACTCCACACCCCTGTATACAGACACCGCTCCAGTATCCCCCCCACGCACACGAAAAGCCCACAGATGACACCAGATACACCACTCCGTCCTACGGCCAACAGACACCAAGCTCACGACATAGCCATGTCGTGCAAATGTCCCTCTCTCGTCTACCACACCTGCTCCCTCAGCTTCCGGCATGGCCCATGCATGTTATTATGTTTTTAATTTCCTTTTTCAGGAATCCGGAGGTTTCATCGAGACACTGCCCAGCCTAGACCACCCCTAGCCCAGGATCAGGAAGAAGGAGAGACCGCTTCCCCATCATACTGTGTCTCCTCCTCACCCTCTTCACCCTGTAAGAACTATCTGCACCCAGACAAAGAGGAAAGGGGCATGAAAATATACTACATGCAGGTACAAGTCAACAAGGGTGTCGCTGTCTCCTGGAAGACAAAGAAACCCTTGGAGTTGCCTGAAAAGCAGCTGAGGATAGAAGAAGTGACCCTTCCTGAGGATGTGTGCGCAGTAGCCACTGACCCCTCTTCTGATGTGTCCACCGAAAGCCTCCTGTCTGACAGTGAGCCCACTGGGGAGGAGAAAGAGTATGAGGAAAGGGCAGAGCCAGGCAGCCCATCAGGGCCACCTGCCGTCGAGGAGAGACCCAGCGCCAAGACAGCGGACTGGATGGTGACCATGGAGACCGGCTTCAGGTGCATGGCTTGCTGCCGGGTCTTCCCCACCTTGGAGATCCTCCAACAGCACGTGAACTTCGGCGTCCTGGAGGGCTTCAGCTGCCGTGTCTTTCATCTCACCATGGCCAAGCTGATGGGCAATGTGGAATCCAGAGCACCCCCGAGGAAGAGGAGGAGGAGGAGGAGGAGGAGGAAGAGAAGCAAGAAGAAAAGGAGAATGAGGGAGAGCAGCCCACGGGGGAAGGCCCCAGCCCGAAGAGACCCCGCAGGTAGGGTCTTTTCTCTCTTTTGATTTCCACACAGCAACTGAGATTCATGGGACAGAAGTCCTGGAAGACGGTGTGGCCGTCCCTTGGAAGAGGTAAGGCTTGAGGCTGGCAGTCTTCTGAGCCTATGTCACGAGGGCCCAGAGGAGTCCAAGGGGCCGCACACATGTGCTGGTTGACCTCATGGCTCTGCAGTTGCATCCGCTTGGGACACGCCCAGCACTACCAAAGGAACTGAGCTCTGTTGACTTAATCAAGAAGGTGGAGCCTTTTCCTAGGAGTTTTCTCAGGGTCTGCACGATGGACCTCAACTCTTAGAGGACGTACTGCCAGCAGCTCCTTCTCGGCAGAGAGAGCCAGGTGTGGTGTGAAGAGAGGACAGGGGCCCTTGCAGGACCACAACTTTGAGGTCTGAGAGCCTTGGGCCTGAGCCGAGGTCTCACCCTGACCACTGGACCTAGCCTTCTGTGACAAAGGGGAATATGAAAGAGAGTCACGTGGAAGTGAGGTCCCCCGAGATATGGAAATGTTCCAGAACCTTCGTTGCGTGGCAGTTGATCTGGAGCCAAGCTCACTGTGGTGTGTGTGGCTCTGAGCATTAAGGCAACGCTGGAGGGTAACCCTGACCAGCAGAGCTTGGAGTGCTTCTTGTCTCTTCCTGTTCTACCTCATTTGTTTTATCCCTTCCAGGGAGAAGAAAGGACCCTCGGGAGAGTAGCAGACAGAATGCCGTGGTCTGAAGGAGGATGAAGGGACCGGCACTCAGTCTAACATCATATGACAATAGAAACGTCCTATGCAATAAAGGGCATTTTCCAAACCTTTCCTGGAGGTTTTATTTAATTACATTGTTCTATCTATGCATCTATCTGTCATCTACATCTGTATCTTTCACGGTTTGTGAACAAGCTTTCACATAAGCACTAGAGACGTCCGCCAGCATTTTCCAGAAGAGGCCTGCAAATTGCTGGGGACTCCTCACAAATAGGGAATGGCCACAACCCCTGCCACACAGACTATGCGCGTGGCCCTCCTGACGTACTCCCACTCTCTCTCTGAATTTCCCGAGGTCTCAGATGAGGGTGCTGGCTGGAGGCAATGATCACGTGCAGGCTGACTCTTCTCCAGATTCTGATTCTCTTCCTGGGCCTATCGTCCTCAAGCACAGTCTCCATGTCCCTGGCCACACTGATCTCTCTCCTTCAGTCCTTCCCTCCCTCCCTCTCCTGCCTCCCAGTGCAGAGAATACTTTTTGACATTTGAGACGACATTTATCTTTTGTTCACAGAATTCTCACCTGTTCTACTGTGGCCTCCGTCGTGAACATTCCAAAGCTGAGAATTTTCTTTTTTTCTCCCTCATTTCTGCTGAGTCTTTACCTTCCTAATGCAGTGAACTCACAGTGCCTAGCTGACTGGATGGGGAAAAAAAAATCCAGGGAGCAAAGAGAAATAATAAAAGAATGTATCAGTTAATTTTTCATAGTGTTATCCAACTACATATTTTTAAAACTTTGGAATAATATTAGGAATCTTCTCTTTATAAAAAACTGAATTATTGGGCTTCCCTGGTGGAGCAGTGGTTAAGAATATGCCTGCGAATGCAGGGGACATGGGTTCGAGCCCTGGTCTGGGAAGATCCCACGTGCCACGGAGTAACTAAGCCCGCGCGCCACAACTACTGAGCCTGCGCTCTACAGCCCGTGTGCCACATCTACCGAGCCCACGTGCCACAACTACGGAAGCCTGCCTGCCTAGAGCCCATGCTCCGCAACAAGAGAAGCCACTGCAATGAGAAGCCCGTGCACCACAGCCAAGAGTAGCCCCCGCTCACTGCAACTAGAGAACGCCCGCTAGCAGCAACAAAGACCCAATGCAGCCCAAAATAAATTAATTAATTTTAAAATATTGAATTAGTTTCAAGGGTACAGTGTATAAAAGCACAATAAAAGCCCCCCATTCGTAACCCCCCAACCCCACTCTCAAGATGGAATAGATATGCTGTGATACAATTTAGAGTCGTAGTACTCCTCCTCCTCCCACCACATCCGAAATCCTCTGAGCCAGGTGCAGCAGCTTCCTTTCACAATGCTAGGACCCGCCACAAGACAGATGATAATCCCTTTGGACATTTCAAGGAGCGGCACCAAGGGAACAGTACCTGGGAAATGCCACTGACAGCTCAGAATATCCATGGCATCTCTAGAGCCTCGGCACTGCTCTCGCTCTGGGAATGAAGGTCCAAAAAGCACATCGGAGAATGTTCATAGTTGTAAACAAGCTCCACCTTTGAAACACAATCTACATAGAACCACATATACAAGCCTGCACAATGGATGAAGCCAAGGTCTCCTCCATGATTTCCCTTCTGACCACCTTATTGTCTCCTCAACCATAAAAGGTGAACTTGAAACTCAGGACCTTGCCTTGTCACCAGAAACATCCAAGCTTGGATCAGTCTTTCTAAGACCAGATACTTGCTCTCTGAACTATTAGAGACTTGTCACATACACAGAAGTAGAACAGGATTAGTTCTATCTACCTGGGGACCTGGAGTCTTTCACATTGCTCCTGTTCAAACTCTCAGAACAGCAAAACTTTACCTACAAAGGGTTCAAGCCATGACACTCCCAATTTCCACACACCTCCTCATCTCTTGTGAGTCACATGCAGCCAATTCCAGGAATTGGAAACATGGTTGTGAGGAGGAAACTGACTTTGGGGCTCCCCTTGGATATGGTCTTCCAGACTTACCAAAAGGCCATTAAGAGGAAGGTTTACCCCACCTCAGGGAAACCCGAGGCAGTACTCGCAGTCAAGGGCTGGCCATGGCTTCTGAGCTACATCCAAAAAGAATTTCATACTGTACCTCGATCTGCTGAAGCAATTTCTGACTGTCCGAGAGCCAGCATGTACCGCTCCTGAACTGCCTCCATTGTGGATCATCAGTAGGGCTGGCAGATTTAGTAAATAAAAATACAGGATACCCAGTTAAACTTGAACTTCACATGAATAATAAGTCATTATTTTTACTATAAGTAGATCCTATGTACTATTTGGGGCATACTTATCTTCAAAATGTACTCGTTGTTTTTCTGACATTCATATTTAACTAAACAGCCTATATTTTATCTGTCAACCCTACTCAGCAGAAATGATGGAGGCTTATAGAGATCCAGGAGACGCCTCAGCGCCTCCTCAGCTTTTATTTCTACCTCCTGGACAGCGAGCACGAACCTTCCACTCCCAGGCATTGGCTAGAATGGAGGATATTCTCTGTTTTAGAGCTTTTTCTACTTGTCATTGTTATTACCTTCCTTATTTTAAAGAGAGGTTTATTTTTTTCCAAACTTAATAGCTCATCCAAAAGTATTTCAAAGTTCATTAGACAAGGGAAAAACAACATGGTTCTGAAAAGTGAAGGAAACCGCCTGGTGTTTAGTAAAGAAGTCGTAGGGAGATTGAAAAAGCCAAACTTAATAAGCAAATCTCTCCAAGGGTATTTTCAGAGCTTGATACCCTCCCACACCCTGAAAATATTATTACATCAAGAATGTAGAACTGCTAACCAAATGTAAGGCTCCCATATGATTCTATCAAACTCAGGATGCTTCTTTACTAAGCAGTGAGCACACTTGCTGCCCCAGGGACCTTGGCAGTTGCAACATAGGGCTCTTCCCTTTGGGATGGAAACAGCAAGTTTTCCTGTGGTCTACACGCTGGCCCCAAAAATACTACACTCCCAATACTTGTCAACTTTACGTATTTTTCTACATAGCTCCATTTTTCTGTTACTATTTGGACTACATCCTAGACTTGACGTTACATAAATTGCATTCAAGAAGCTATTTTTAAAAGTCGGTAGGAAACCTTCAATCTATAGCTTGCAGTCCCTGGCTTACTTTCATCCAGGTGCATAAGGGTTTTCAAAAGTAGTCAGGTTAGTTACCCCGTATCACAGCCCCACGCTTGTGTCACAGATGTAAAAATGGAACAGGATATTTAAGGTTTTAGTTGCCAACTCATCAAGCCTCCCAGACAGAGGCAATAGAGCAAAATGATTACAGAGGCATGGATTTTGATTTGCTCCAGTGTCTTGGGCAAGTCACTTGGCCTCTGTATTTATTTGTACTTATCTGCACTTATCTGGCACCTGGGGGTTATAACTGTACCTGGTCCATGGGTACGTTGTACAAAAGATCTCTAAAGTAGTTACAAGAAACCGACACAGAGTAAGCACTCCACAGACATTGGCTATTACCTATTGGAAATATTTCTCCATGAAACAGATTACTTTATCAGTGGATGACTCGGTGGGAGACAGTGAATCACAGAATCACAGCATGTTGAAAGTGACCTAGTTCACACTCTTGTGTGAGAAAAAGAAAAGTGTGCATGTGTAGAAAATGTCTGAAACTTTACCTAACAAATAGTTCATCATGTTAACTTTGAGGATTAGAATAAATCAGGAAAGGAGTAGAGTGTACTTCAATTTCTATATCATTTGTGTGTCTACACTGAGACTCTGAATACACTGGACGTGCAATTTTATTTAATGTGGCGGGATAAAGGTTTTCAAGTTTTCCTGATCCATCCGTATTATTAGCTCAGAATTGCTGGCATTTCTTGCCATCTTCGGATCTACACCCATTTGAGTCAGTGGGCCATTCTGGACGGAGGAGATAATAGAGCAGAAGTGAAGTGAGAGAAAAGGTGAGACAAGATTTTCTCTTTTCTCTTCAAAGAGGAAAGGTCTTTGGAATGGGAACAACTCACAACCAAACTCTGGGGAAAGGATGTGATGGAAAATGAGACAAACATCCTACCCCTGTGATGAGAAGGATTCCCTGGGCTGGATGGAGGGAGGTCACAGGTGGCTGGACGAGGAAACCAACTAGCGAGAAACACACACAAGTGCACAGCAAACACCCTGAGGCCACTCAGCCTGACTCCATACAAACATGTGTCCAGCAGCCAGCCCTTCACCTGTGGCTCCCCAGCAAGACAGGTACCTCGGGGGTGCCAACTCATTCTGAGTCCATTATGCCTGGCCATTCGTAAACCGCTGTCTAACGTGTGAGGAATAAACTCTAAATGTTTATGAGGAAATTGGGGAAGGAGATTGAAAGGTTACTTAAACGGAAAAAAAAGAAGTTCAGGAAGGCAGGATGGTAGAGAGACAAGAAAAAGACCTTAAAAGATAGAAAGGATTTGCCAAAGGAGAGAAGGAAAAAGAAATGATTCCGAATGGGTTAACCTGCAGCTAGGAAGTTAAGGAAGATTACTGATGTGTGAAGACTATGGAATAAAGTGAATAAAATTTATCAGAAGTTGCTGAGAATATGGTAAGAAGCATGATTATCACATTATGAATTGGCTGCAATGGCATTCTAGGGGGACACTAGGAAGGGGAAGCAAATGTTCATGAGATGACAGCAGCAGGTGGAAAGTTGTTTCAGGGGAAGATCCGTCTTGCAGAGGGTGTATCAGAGGAGGGCAAGTGTGAGCAAGCAAGGAAATACTAAGTGTATACGGCTCCTTCACTGAGTGCACCCAGCCCCGTGGTCAGCCTTGAGAACAAGCAGGACTTCAGGTACTGGATCTACATGTCATTCATCAAGACTTGAGAAGACACCCTTAACTCAGGTCTTCTCTTCAAACTCCATCTTTCCTTCTTGACCTTCATTTGGCCTCTTCCCTTACCCGCAAGCTGTGGACTGAGGCCACAGAGCAAGATGGGTCACTAGTGTCCTCCATCCCCGAGCGACTGTGGTTCACATCACTGGAGCACCAAAGGCAATAACCAAGTCACAGACACAAGAGTGTATGAAGAAGAAGAGATTCTGATAAGGCTTTCTGTGACAGTGTGGGCCAAGTCGGCTCTATATGGCTGGTATCACCTGAATTAGGAGCAGCCTTAGGGGAGAAGTTCTCAGAAGGCAGAGCCTGGCTCTCTAGAGGCTCTGCGTGCTCACAGCCCACTCCAAGACCTCAGTCACAGCTTTGGCCCCCAATATCTCTCCCTCTACCTACTCACAGTTTTTGAAGTCTTCTTTCCTCCACATTTCTCTTGAGAGGTGGAGCAGGAAGATGAGCTTCAGGCCAGCTCAGACTCCCCTGGGATCCCAGCAGGATGCCTATCATTAACCTCCCACCTTCTAGGAAGCTCCTGAGATCTCCACATTTGGGGGAGTTTTCATTTCCGCTGTGCTTCAAATGGCTGGCTGGAGATGGCCTGTTGGAAGGTGGCTAAAAGCAAGTAGCAATCCTTCGGGCAGCCTGGCCCTTCTCGACTGTCAGACATCTTCAGGGATATTCTAGGAAACGTTGTTTGTTCTAGAGAAGGGAGGGAAACAATCCAATTGTCCAATAATGCTTGAATGGAAAATAAATGATGCTATACGCATGTGATGAAATAATAGCAAACGGTCAAAAATCAAAGACCTAGATCTATATGGATTCACGTGGAGAAATCTTGAAAACGTAATATTGATCGAAAGAAAAGAAGATCAAGAACGTTAGATTGTGATAACAGGTATGTAAGTATTGAAATATTTAAATCAATTCAACATATTGCTTCTATATATATAGATGCAAGAAAATAAACTTGATCCAAAGAACACATTATTTACATTTAATATGCTCATTTATCTACGAGACCCAAAAGAACCCACAGATAAACTAGCAGGAACTAATAAGACGGTTCAACAAGGCACACACATACAAGATCAATAAATGTTAAAAATCAATCAGGCTCCTCTACACTGGCGATAACAAATTAGAAACTGTAAAAGAAAATAAGGAAAAAATAAGATCTAAAAATAGTCACAAGAGCTATATAAATTATTTAGAGCTAAGCATACGTAGAAGGAAATAGAACTAACAAACTGAGTACGACCAGTGAAACTCCGCCCAACCCAAGGTTAGGAAAAGACTGTTGTTACTTTATGAGAACAGACCCTCTTCTTAAGGAGCAGATCAGTAAGTGAGAGTGAATCAAAGAAACACAGCATTTGAAAAGTCAGCTAGTCCAAGCCTCTTGATTGCACATACAGAAGCTGAAGCCCAGATAGGTTGAGTTACTTGGTAAAGGGCCCAATGTCCTGACTCAAGGACTAACATTTTTCACTCATTCGTAAGACACAATCAAATTCAGTACCTTGGAAAGAGATGGGAAAAAAATGAAGAAATCAATTATATAGTTCCTCATCTTTAAGTACAGAAATAGCCGTGACAAAATTACATGTATGGAGGGAAAATTGCAGTGCAGAGTTTAAAATGTCAACAATCCACAGGGAAACTGGAGACCAT
This sequence comes from Mesoplodon mirus, assembly GCF_964341445.2. Taxonomy (NCBI): domain Eukaryota; kingdom Metazoa; phylum Chordata; class Mammalia; order Artiodactyla; family Ziphiidae; genus Mesoplodon; species Mesoplodon mirus. The sequence goes on from NW_028295302.1 coordinate 218,684, forward strand.
TTAAAATATTCAGATTAAATCTCTCTAGAAAAGACATTAAAAGATCTCCAGAAGAAGTAAAGCTGTCACTGTTTGCTGATGACATGATACTATACATAGAGAATCCTAAAGATGCTACCAGAAAACTACTAGAGCTAATCAATGAATTTGGTAAAGTAGCAGGATACAAAATTAATGCACAGAAATCTCTGGCATTCCTGTACACTAATGATGAAAAATCTGAAAATGAAATCAAGAAAACACTCCCATTTACCATTGCAACAAAAACAATAAACTATCTAGGAATAAACCTACCTAAGGAGACAAAAGACCTGTATGCAGAGAATTATAAGACACTGATGAAAGAAATTAAAGATGATACAAATAGATGGAGAGATATACCATGCTCCTGGATTGGAAGAATCAATATTGTGAAAACGACTCTACTACCCAAAGCAATCTACAGATTCAATGCAATCCCTATCAAACTACCACTGGCATTTTCCACAGAACTAGAACAAAAAATTTCAACATTTGTTTGGAGAAACAAAAGACCCCGAATAGCCAAAGCAATCTTGAGAACGAAAAACGGAGCTGGAGGAATCAGGCTCCCTGACTTCAGACTATACTACAAAGCTACAGTAATCAAGACAGTGTGGTACTGGCACAAAAACAGAAAGATAGATCAATGGAACAGGATAGAAAGCCCAGAGATAAACCCACGCACATATGGTCAACTTATCTTTGATAAAGGAGGCAGGAATGTACAGTGGAGAAAGGACAGCCTCTTCAATAAGTGGTGCTGGGAAAACTGGACAGGGACATGTAAAAGTATGAGATTACATCATTCCCTAACACCATACACAAAAATAAGCTCAAAATGGATTAAAGACCTAAATGTAAGGCCAGAAACTATCAAACTCTTAGAGGAAAACATAGGCAGAACACTCTATGACATAAATCACAGCAAGATCCTTTTGGACCCACCTCCTAGAGAAATGGAAATAAAAACAAAGATAAACAAATGGGACCCAAAGAAACTTCAAAGCTTTTGCACAGCAAAGGAAACCATAAACAAGACCAAAAGACAACCCTCAGAATGGGAGAAAATATTTGCAAATGAAGCAACTGACAAAGGATTAATCTCCAAAATTTATAAACAGCTCATGCAGCTCAATAGCTAAAAAACAAACAACCCAATCCAAAAATGGGCAGAAGACTTAAATAGGCATTTCTCCAAAGAAGATATACAGACTACCAACAAACACATGAAAGAATGTTCAACATCATTAATCATTAGAGAAATGCAAATCAAAACTACAATGAGATACCATCTCACACCAGTCAGAATGGCCATCATCAAGAAATCTAGAAACAATAAATACTGGAGAGGGTGTGGAGAAAAGGGAACACTCTTGCACTGCTGGTGGGAATGTGAATTGGTACAGCCACTATGGAGAACAGTATGGAGGTTCCTTAAAAAACTACAAATAGAACTACCATATGATCCAGCAATCCCACTACTAGGCATATACCCTGAGAAAACCATAATTCAAAAAGAGACATGGACCAAAATGTTCATTGCAGCTCTATTCACAATAGCCCGGAGCTGGAAACAACCTAAGTGTCCATCATCGGATGAATGGATAAAGAAGATGTGGCACATATATACAATGGAATATTACTCAGCCATAAAAAGAAATGAAACTGAGCTATTTGTAATGAGGTGGATAGACCTAGAGTCTGCCATACAGAGTGAAGTTAAGTCAGAAAGAGAAAGACAAATACCGTATGCTAACACATATATATGGAATTAAAAAAAAAGTCATGAAGAACCTAGGGGTAAAACGGGAATACAGACACAGACCTACTTGAGAATGGACTTGAGGATATGGGGAGGGGGAAGGGTAAGCTGTGACAAAACGAAAGAGAGGCATGGACATATATACACTACCAAACGTAAGGTAGATAGATAGTGGGAAGCAGCCGCAGAGCACAGGGAGATCAGCTCGGTGCTTTGTGACCACCTGGAGGGGTGGGATGGGGAGGGTGGGAGGGAGGGAGATGCATGAGGGAAGGGATGTGGGAACAGATGTATATGTATGACTGATTCACTTTGTTATAAAGCAGAAACTAAAAATAAAAAAGATCTCCAATCAAACTGTTCATTTTATAATAGACATGGTATGATACAATTTATAATAGATATGGTATGAACCTTTCCCTTTCACGGGAAAGGTTCGGCTGGGAAAAAGGAATTGTTCTTGAAAATGGGGCCTGTGCTATTGCAGACACTGTGCTCAACCTAGGTCCACCGAATGCTCTGATGTCATCACTGAGGTCACAGAATTCCGCTGTGCGCCTGGCAACCTTGCAAACATAACAGCCCTGGTGAGCACTAGGCAGTACTGCTGGTTCACTCAGTGGTACAAGTTTTTCAGCCATTTAGGAGACTTGACTATTTTTATTTGTACTGAATCATTTCAACGGATTGCCCAAGAGCCAACAAGGGCCAACCTGTAGGGAAGAGGAGGAGTTGGACATCTCTTGAGGCATCTTCTAAGGGAGACTTCTAGTTGGTACGATGGAACGGCGACAAAAGAGGAAACATCTGGAAAATGAAGAGTCCCAGGAAACTGCCGAGAACAGAGGAGGTATGTGGGGGGCAACTTGTCTGGGGCACATGGGTTTCTGCCAAACTGAACCTTCTCTAGGAAGCGGGGGACTGAGAACGTGTCACCTGTGAAGCAGGGAGCGAGAGACCTTGTCTCACTGATGCTGCCGTATCCATCCGGAGGGTCCCTGTGGTGTGAGATGGCACAGAACGGCCAGATGGCCCCTGGGAGATGGGAGGTCAGCTCCGATGGTCTGAGGACTCTCTCCTGGGGCAGCCGGGCCTGGAGCTTTGTCGGACTCACAGCAGGCTGCATCCTGCTTGCACAGACCTAGAGGTGCAGCTTTTCTCAGTCCCCGATTTCTCTCTTATTCTCTTGGATCTTTCCCTGGGGTCAAGAGGTGGGGATGTGAAGGATGCAAGGATGCTGAGAGAGACCCAGGAGTTGCTTGGCCTCTTTTACCAAAGTGGAAAGAGAAGCCCCATGAGTTGAAGGCCCTGTTGAAAAATATCTTGACAAGTGGAATGCACTTCGGAAGAAGATTGTTTGTCTAGGGATGGTGTCATATTGAAAGCAAGGAGGTTTTATTCCTTCAACAGGAAGAATTTCCCAAAGGAGATCAAGGGAAGGGAAGGGTTTTCCAGAGACTGAGACCGCGTGGGCGGGGGTGAGAAATGGCCTCAGGGTCCTGCAGGGAGCTCTGAGAGCCACGGGCCACGGGGTGCCTGCGTGCATTAAATGTAGGCGAGTAGCTTGCCCTGGGAGAGGGGTGGTCACCCCAGAGCTCCAGCTAGAGGCCTCTGCCCCACATTAGAGCCCAGTAGCTCCTACCAGGCCCAGGGCCCTGGAGACTGTAGGATGGGCCCTGGGAATGGAGCTCTAGACAGCAGGCAGATTTTCAGGCAGTGGCTGGGACAGGCTGGGGAAGGCAATGACTGCCCCTGACCATTCAGAATATTTTGCTCTATGTTCCTCTGTGTGTGTGGGTGTGTGAATGTGTGTGTGTGAGTGTGTGTGTGTGTGTGTGAGTGTGTGTCTGTGTGTTTGTGGTATTGCAGAGAAGAGCGGGATGAATGGGGGTAGAGTGCTTACCAGATAGAAAGTCTGCGTGGTAAAGTTCTTGTCACCCTGCCTGGACCTGGCTGACACTCGGTGTACGTAAGAGTGTATACAGAATTCTTGTTAGGGGTGTTTTATGAGACAGTAACTCATACACCCATGTACACTCTGATACAGCAAAAATATCACACACCCCACATATAACTTCCTTATTAAACCACACACAGCACATGGAGGTATATACACGCATCCCTCTTGTACTACGTTCTCATACAACCCACCTGTATCACAATCCTTTCCTCCAACACCAAACGCTGGAGATGAGATATGTATATAGACACACACACTATCTATATATGACACACACACACACACACACACACACACACTATATATATATGTATCTCAACTCTCGCACAAACACAGCTAACTTCAGCCATCTCTAAATACCTCTATAAAAACCAGTCACGTGTCATACACACCACACTTATAACACATTCTTGAGTAATGCCAGACCCGCTTTGTACCAACCACAGTAAACCACAGTCTCACTAACCCATGTCAGGGTTGCCAGAGAAAATATGGGCTATCCAGTTCAATTTGAATTCCAGATAAACAACAAGTAATGTTTCAGTATCAGGATGTCCCAAATATTGTATGGGCCATACTTACACTCAAAATAAGTCAGACCAAATACTGCATGGGAATACTTACACTAAAAAATTATTCTGGGTTTATCTGAAACTGAAATTTAACTGGGTGCCCTGTATTTTTGTTCGCTAAGTCTGGCAACCCTTATAAACTTACCACCAGCTGATGTATTATATATTTACTGTAGTTTTGTTTAGTGTGTGTCTTCCCCTACTAGAATGTGCAGCATTACCAGAGACTACAACAATGGAAGAGTGCCGGATACACAGGACTAGCTGCTCACTGAATCTTGGTGAATGAATGAATCAACACACACCATAAATACAAGCCACACCGTGTAATGAGGAAAAGTTACATGTCCCAGAATTCCTGACTTGTGAACAGAAACCATGCACACAAAGGCCACAGACACAGATAGACACATCTGCACTGTGCTCCCCACGCCAACCCCACACTCACCACAGACATAACTGATACACATCACTCACTCTTCCCACACACTCACAGTCACCACCGACGCCTACATTACCAACAAGACAGTGAGAGAATAAGTATTGATTGGAATTAAATCCTGGAGTATCCACTGGGAACCACACTCTCAACTGTGTGTATTCACTGCACCTGACACGTGTCACACACTCAGTAAATATTTGTGGACAGAGGACTGATGAACCCACCCTGAGCCTTTCATTCCTCCCTCAGGAATCTCGAAGTCACAAGAGGATCCCCCTCGGCTTGGATCCACTGTGGTGGCCCAAGGCTGCAGCCCAGGGGCAGGGGAGGTCTCCTCTGCCTCTAAATACTTCTTCTGTACTTCTACTCCACGCAAGCTCATCTACGCTGGTAAGGGCGCGGGGCTCCTCGGGTGAGGGGGTGCTTGGCTGTGAGGCAGGAGGCACACAGATCCCACGGAGGCTGAGAGGAAATCCAGGGTCATCAGAGGTGATGAGGGCTCTGTGGAAGAGCCTGGGCAGGATGGCTGAGCTGTTACGAGGGCGTGGGTGCCAGCTGAGTGTGGGGGTGTGTGTGTGTGTGAATACTGCTACTACCATGGTGGGGAAGTCAAGGAGCAGGGGCCGGAAAGGTCTGGGCTTGAGGTGGAGGGAAGAGGGACCAGATTAAGCATCTTCAGAGGAAAATGTAGGCTTTGTCTTTGCCTTTGCTTCCAGAGAAGGACAGAGTTCTGCATCATAGACCTCCAGGCTCAGAGCAGGACCATCCAGCTCAGGTCCACACAGCTCACACATACATGCGCCCTCCAGGCACAGCCCTTCTCAGTGCACACATAAACCCCAAGCACGTGATCCACAATGCTCCTCTCCTGCACCACAGCCCCATTCCACAAGGAATGCACCACCGATATTCCCAAACTCACACTCCTCGTCGTACACGCATCCAGCCGCATCCCTCCCATACCACAGCCCTCACCACCATACTCCACACCCCTGTATACAGACACCGCTCCAGTATCCCCCCCACGCACACGAAAAGCCCACAGATGACACCAGATACACCACTCCGTCCTACGGCCAACAGACACCAAGCTCACGACATAGCCATGTCGTGCAAATGTCCCTCTCTCGTCTACCACACCTGCTCCCTCAGCTTCCGGCATGGCCCATGCATGTTATTATGTTTTTAATTTCCTTTTTCAGGAATCCGGAGGTTTCATCGAGACACTGCCCAGCCTAGACCACCCCTAGCCCAGGATCAGGAAGAAGGAGAGACCGCTTCCCCATCATACTGTGTCTCCTCCTCACCCTCTTCACCCTGTAAGAACTATCTGCACCCAGACAAAGAGGAAAGGGGCATGAAAATATACTACATGCAGGTACAAGTCAACAAGGGTGTCGCTGTCTCCTGGAAGACAAAGAAACCCTTGGAGTTGCCTGAAAAGCAGCTGAGGATAGAAGAAGTGACCCTTCCTGAGGATGTGTGCGCAGTAGCCACTGACCCCTCTTCTGATGTGTCCACCGAAAGCCTCCTGTCTGACAGTGAGCCCACTGGGGAGGAGAAAGAGTATGAGGAAAGGGCAGAGCCAGGCAGCCCATCAGGGCCACCTGCCGTCGAGGAGAGACCCAGCGCCAAGACAGCGGACTGGATGGTGACCATGGAGACCGGCTTCAGGTGCATGGCTTGCTGCCGGGTCTTCCCCACCTTGGAGATCCTCCAACAGCACGTGAACTTCGGCGTCCTGGAGGGCTTCAGCTGCCGTGTCTTTCATCTCACCATGGCCAAGCTGATGGGCAATGTGGAATCCAGAGCACCCCCGAGGAAGAGGAGGAGGAGGAGGAGGAGGAGGAAGAGAAGCAAGAAGAAAAGGAGAATGAGGGAGAGCAGCCCACGGGGGAAGGCCCCAGCCCGAAGAGACCCCGCAGGTAGGGTCTTTTCTCTCTTTTGATTTCCACACAGCAACTGAGATTCATGGGACAGAAGTCCTGGAAGACGGTGTGGCCGTCCCTTGGAAGAGGTAAGGCTTGAGGCTGGCAGTCTTCTGAGCCTATGTCACGAGGGCCCAGAGGAGTCCAAGGGGCCGCACACATGTGCTGGTTGACCTCATGGCTCTGCAGTTGCATCCGCTTGGGACACGCCCAGCACTACCAAAGGAACTGAGCTCTGTTGACTTAATCAAGAAGGTGGAGCCTTTTCCTAGGAGTTTTCTCAGGGTCTGCACGATGGACCTCAACTCTTAGAGGACGTACTGCCAGCAGCTCCTTCTCGGCAGAGAGAGCCAGGTGTGGTGTGAAGAGAGGACAGGGGCCCTTGCAGGACCACAACTTTGAGGTCTGAGAGCCTTGGGCCTGAGCCGAGGTCTCACCCTGACCACTGGACCTAGCCTTCTGTGACAAAGGGGAATATGAAAGAGAGTCACGTGGAAGTGAGGTCCCCCGAGATATGGAAATGTTCCAGAACCTTCGTTGCGTGGCAGTTGATCTGGAGCCAAGCTCACTGTGGTGTGTGTGGCTCTGAGCATTAAGGCAACGCTGGAGGGTAACCCTGACCAGCAGAGCTTGGAGTGCTTGTTGTCTCTTCCTGTTCTACCTCATTTGTTTTATCCCTTCCAGGGAGAAGAAAGGACCCTCGGGAGAGTAGCAGACAGAATGCCGTGGTCTGAAGGAGGATGAAGGGACCGGCACTCAGTCTAACATCATATGACAATAGAAACGTCCTATGCAATAAAGGGCATTTTCCAAACCTTTCCTGGAGGTTTTATTTAATTACATTGTTCTATCTATGCATCTATCTGTCATCTACATCTGTATCTTTCACGGTTTGTGAACAAGCTTTCACATAAGCACTAGAGACGTCCGCCAGCATTTTCCAGAAGAGGCCTGCAAATTGCTGGGGACTCCTCACAAATAGGGAATGGCCACAACCCCTGCCACACAGACTATGCGCGTGGCCCTCCTGACGTACTCCCACTCTCTCTCTGAATTTCCCGAGGTCTCAGATGAGGGTGCTGGCTGGAGGCAATGATCACGTGCAGGCTGACTCTTCTCCAGATTCTGATTCTCTTCCTGGGCCTATCGTCCTCAAGCACAGTCTCCATGTCCCTGGCCACACTGATCTCTCTCCTTCAGTCCTTCCCTCCCTCCCTCTCCTGCCTCCCAGTGCAGAGAATACTTTTTGACATTTGAGACGACATTTATCTTTTGTTCACAGAATTCTCACCTGTTCTACTGTGGCCTCCGTCGTGAACATTCCAAAGCTGAGAATTTTCTTTTTTTCTCCCTCATTTCTGCTGAGTCTTTACCTTCCTAATGCAGTGAACTCACAGTGCCTAGCTGACTGGATGGGGAAAAAAAAATCCAGGGAGCAAAGAGAAATAATAAAAGAATGTATCAGTTAATTTTTCATAGTGTTATCCAACTACATATTTTTAAAATTTTGGAATAATATTAGGAATCTTCTCTTTATAAAAAACTGAATTATTGGGCTTCCCTGGTGGAGCAGTGGTTAAGAATATGCCTGCGAATGCAGGGGACATGGGTTCGAGCCCTGGTCTGGGAAGATCCCACGTGCCACGGAGTAACTAAGCCCGCGCGCCACAACTACTGAGCCTGCGCTCTACAGCCCGTGTGCCACATCTACCGAGCCCACGTGCCACAACTACGGAAGCCTGCCTGCCTAGAGCCCATGCTCCGCAACAAGAGAAGCCACTGCAATGAGAAGCCCGTGCACCACAGCCAAGAGTAGCCCCCGCTCACTGCAACTAGAGAACGCCCGCTAGCAGCAACAAAGACCCAATGCAGCCCAAAATAAATTAATTAATTTTAAAATATTGAATTAGTTTCAAGGGTACAGTGTATAAAAGCACAATAAAAGCCCCCCATTCGTAACCCCCCAACCCCACTCTCAAGATGGAATAGATATGCTGTGATACAATTTAGAGTCGTAGTACTCCTCCTCCTCCCACCACATCCGAAATCCTCTGAGCCAGGTGCAGCAGCTTCCTTTCACAATGCTAGGACCCGCCACAAGACAGATGATAATCCCTTTGGACATTTCAAGGAGCGGCACCAAGGGAACAGTACCTGGGAAATGCCACTGACAGCTCAGAATATCCATGGCATCTCTAGAGCCTCGGCACTGCTCTCGCTCTGGGAATGAAGGTCCAAAAAGCACATCGGAGAATGTTCATAGTTGTAAACAAGCTCCACCTTTGAAACACAATCTACATAGAACCACATATACAAGCCTGCACAATGGATGAAGCCAAGGTCTCCTCCATGATTTCCCTTCTGACCACCTTATTGTCTCCTCAACCATAAAAGGTGAACTTGAAACTCAGGACCTTGCCTTGTCACCAGAAACATCCAAGCTTGGATCAGTCTTTCTAAGACCAGATACTTGCTCTCTGAACTATTAGAGACTTGTCACATACACAGAAGTAGAACAGGATTAGTTCTATCTACCTGGGGACCTGGAGTCTTTCACATTGCTCCTGTTCAAACTCTCAGAACAGCAAAACTTTACCTACAAAGGGTTCAAGCCATGACACTCCCAATTTCCACACACCTCCTCATCTCTTGTGAGTCACATGCAGCCAATTCCAGGAATTGGAAACATGGTTGTGAGGAGGAAACTGACTTTGGGGCTCCCCTTGGATATGGTCTTCCAGACTTACCAAAAGGCCATTAAGAGGAAGGTTTACCCCACCTCAGGGAAACCCGAGGCAGTACTTGCAGTCAAGGGCTGGCCATGGCTTCTGAGCTACATCCAAAAAGAATTTCATACTGTACCTCGATCTGCTGAAGCAATTTCTGACTGTCCGAGAGCCAGCATGTACCGCTCCTGAACTGCCTCCATTGTGGATCATCAGTAGGGCTGGCAGATTTAGTAAATAAAAATACAGGATACCCAGTTAAACTTGAACTTCACATGAATAATAAGTCATTATTTTTACTATAAGTAGATCCTATGTACTATTTGGGGCATACTTATCTTCAAAATGTACTCGTTGTTTTTCTGACATTCATATTTAACTAAACAGCCTATATTTTATCTGTCAACCCTACTCAGCAGAAATGATGGAGGCTTATAGAGATCCAGGAGACGCCTCAGCGCCTCCTCAGCTTTTATTTCTACGTCCTGGACAGCGAGCACGAACCTTCCACTCCCAGGCATTGGCTAGAATGGAGGATATTCTCTGTTTTAGAGCTTTTTCTACTTGTCATTGTTATTACCTTCCTTATTTTAAAGAGAGGTTTATTTTTTTCCAAACTTAATAGCTCATCCAAAAGTATTTCAAAGTTCATTAGACAAGGGAAAAACAACATGGTTCTGAAAAGTGAAGGAAACCGCCTGGTGTTTAGTAAAGAAGTCGTAGGGAGATTGAAAAAGCCAAACTTAATAAGCAAATCTCTCCAAGGGTATTTTCAGAGCTTGATACCCTCCCACACCCTGAAAATATTATTACATCAAGAATGTAGAACTGCTAACCAAATGTAAGGCTCCCATATGATTCTATCAAACTCAGGATGCTTCTTTACTAAGCAGTGAGCACACTTGCTGCCCCAGGGACCTTGGCAGTTGCAACATAGGGCTCTTCCCTTTGGGATGGAAACAGCAAGTTTTCCTGTGGTCTACACGCTGGCCCCAAAAATACTACACTCCCAATACTTGTCAACTTTACGTATTTTTCTACATAGCTCCATTTTTCTGTTACTATTTGGACTACATCCTAGACTTGACGTTACATAAATTGCATTCAAGAAGCTATTTTTAAAAGTCGGTAGGAAACCTTCAATCTATAGCTTGCAGTCCCTGGCTTACTTTCATCCAGGTGCATAAGGGTTTTCAAAAGTAGTCAGGTTAGTTACCCCGTATCACAGCCCCACGCTTGTGTCACAGATGTAAAAATGGAACAGGATATTTAAGGTTTTAGTTGCCAACTCATCAAGCCTCCCAGACAGAGGCAATAGAGCAAAATGATTACAGAGGCATGGATTTTGATTTGCTCCAGTGTCTTGGGCAAGTCACTTGGCCTCTGTATTTATTTGTACTTATCTGCACTTATCTGTCACCTGGGGGTTATAACTGTACCTGGTCCATGGGTACGTTGTACAAAAGATCTCTAAAGTAGTTACAAGAAACCGACACAGAGTAAGCACTCCACAGACATTGGCTATTACCTATTGGAAATATTTCTCCATGAAACAGATTACTTTATCAGTGGATGACTCGGTGGGAGACAGTGAATCACAGAATCACAGCATGTTGAAAGTGACCTAGTTCACACTCTTGTGTGAGAAAAAGAAAAGTGTGCATGTGTAGAAAATGTCTGAAACTTTACCTAACAAATAGTTCATCATGTTAACTTTGAGGATTAGAATAAATCAGGAAAGGAGTAGAGTGTACTTCAATTTCTATATCATTTGTGTGTCTACACTGAGACTCTGAATACACTGGACGTGCAATTTTATTTAATGTGGCGGGATAAAGGTTTTCAAGTTTTCCTGATCCATCCGTATTATTAGCTCAGAATTGCTGGCATTTCTTGCCATCTTCGGATCTACACCCATTTGAGTCAGTGGGCCATTCTGGACGGAGGAGATAATAGAGCAGAAGTGAAGTGAGAGAAAAGGTGAGACAAGATTTTCTCTTTTCTCTTCAAAGAGGAAAGGTCTTTGGAATGGGAACAACTCACAACCAAACTCTGGGGAAAGGATGTGATGGAAAATGAGACAAACATCCTACCCCTGTGATGAGAAGGATTCCCTGGGCTGGATGGAGGGAGGTCACAGGTGGCTGGACGAGGAAACCAACTAGCGAGAAACACACACAAGTGCACAGCAAACACCCTGAGGCCACTCAGCCTGACTCCATACAAACATGTGTCCAGCAGCCAGCCCTTCACCTGTGGCTCCCCAGCAAGACAGGTACCTCGGGGGTGCCAACTCATTCTGAGTCCATTATGCCTGGCCATTCATAAACCGCTAACGTGTGAGGAATAAACTCTAAATGTTTATGAGGAAATTGGGGAAGGAGATTGAAAGGTTACTTAAACGGAAAAAAAAGAAGTTCAGGAAGGCAGGATGGTAGAGAGACAAGAAAAAGACCTTAAAAGATAGAAAGGATTTGCCAAAGGAGAGAAGGAAAAAGAAATGATTCCGAATGGGTTAACCTGCAGCTAGGAAGTTAAGGAAGATTACTGATGTGTGAAGACTATGGAATAAAGTGAATAAAATTTATCAGAAGTTGCTGAGAATATGGTAAGAAGCATGATTATCACATTATGAATTGGCTGCAATGGCATTCTAGGGGGACACTAGGAAGGGGAAGCAAATGTTCATGAGATGACAGCAGCAGGTGGAAAGTTGTTTCAGGGGAAGATCCGTCTTGCAGAGGGTGTATCAGAGGAGGGCAAGTGTGAGCAAGCAAGGAAATACTAAGTGTATACGGCTCCTTCACTGAGTGCACCCAGCCCCGTGGTCAGCCTTGAGAACAAGCAGGACTTCAGGTACTGGAGCTACATTTCATTCATCAAGACTTGAGAAGACACCCTTAACTCAGGTCTTCTCTTCAAACTCCATCTTCCCTTCTTGACCTTCATTTGGCCTCTTCCCTTACCCGCAAGCTGTGGACTGAGGCCACAGAGCAAGATGGGTCACTAGTGTCCTCCATCCCCGAGCGACTGTGGTTCACATCACTGGAGCACCAAAGGCAATAACCAAGTCACAGACACAAGAGTGTATGAAGAAGAAGAGATTCTGATAAGGCTTTCTGTGACAGTGTGGGCCAAGTCGGCTCTATATGGCTGGTATCACCTGAATTAGGAGCAGCCTTAGGGGAGAAGTTCTCAGAAGGCAGAGCCTGGCTCTCTAGAGGCTCTGCGTGCTCACAGCCCACTCCAAGACCTCAGTCACAGCTTTGGCCCCCAATATCTCTCCCTCTACCTACTCACAGTTTTTGAAGTCTTCTTTCCTCCACATTTCTCTTGAGAGGTGGAGCAGGAAGATGAGCTTCAGGCCAGCTCAGACTCCCCTGGGATCCCAGCAGGATGCCTATCATTAACCTCCCACCTTCTAGGAAGCTCCTGAGATCTCCACATTTGGGGGAGTTTTCATTTCCGCTGTGCTTCAAATGGCTGGCTGGAGATGGCCTGTTGGAAGGTGGCTAAAAGCAAGTAGCAATCCTTCGGGCAGCCTGGCCCTTCTCGACTGTCAGACATCTTCAGGGATATTCTAGGAAACGTTGTTTGTTCTAGAGAAGGGAGGGAAACAATCCAATTGTCCAATAATGCTTGAATGGAAAATAAATGATGCTATACGCATGTGATGAAATAATAGCAAACGGTCAAAAATCAAAGACCTAGATCTATATGGATTCACGTGGAGAAATCTTGAAAACGTAATATTGATCGAAAGAAAAGAAGATCAAGAACGTTAGATTGTGATAACAGGTATGTAAGTATTGAAATATTTAAATCAATTCAACATATTGCTTCTATATATATAGATGCAAGAAAATAAACTTGATCCAAAGAACACATTATTTACATTTAATATGCTCATTTATCTACGAGACCCAAAAGAACCCACAGATAAACTAGCAGGAACTAATAAGACGGTTCAACAAGGCACACACATACAAGATCAATAAATGTTAAAAATCAATCAGGCTCCTCTACACTGGCGATAACAAATTAGAAACTGTAAAAGAAAATAAGGAAAAAATAAGATCTAAAAATAGTCACAAGAGCTATATAAATTATTTAGAGCTAAGCATACGTAGAAGGAAATAGAACTAACAAACTGAGTACGACCAGTGAAACTCCGCCCAACCCAAGGTTAGGAAAAGACTGTTGTTACTTTATGAGAACAGACCCTCTTCTTAAGGAGCAGATCAGTAAGTGAGAGTGAATCAAAGAAACACAGCATTTGAAAAGTCAGCTAGTCCAAGCCTCTTGATTGCACATACAGAAGCTGAAGCCCAGATAGGTTGAGTTACTTGGTAAAGGGCCCAATGTCCTGACTCAAGGACTAACATTTTTCACTCATTCGTAAGACACAATCAAATTCAGTACCTTGGAAAGAGATGGGAAAAAAATGAAGAAATCAATTATATAGTTCCTCATCTTTAAGTACAGAAATAGCCGTGACAAAATTACATGTATGGAGGGAAAATTGCAGTGCAGAGTTTAAAATGTCAACAATCCACAGGGAAACTGGAGACCATTTAAAATATTCAGATTAAATCTCTCTAGAAAAGACATTAAAAGATCTCCAGAAGAAGTAAAGCTGTCACTGTTTGCTGATGACATGATACTATACATAGAGAATCCTAAAGATGCTACCAGAAAACTACTAGAGCTAATCAATGAATTTGGTAAAGTAGCAGGATACAAAATTAATGCACAGAAATCTCTGGCATTCCTGTACACTAATGATGAAAAATCTGAAAATGAAATCAAGAAAACACTCCCATTTACCATTGCAACAAAAACAATAAACTATCTAGGAATAAACCTACCTAAGGAGACAAAAGACCTGTATGCAGAGAATTATAAGACACTGATGAAAGAAATTAAAGATGATACAAATAGATGGAGAGATATACCATGCTCCTGGATTGGAAGAATCAATATTGTGAAAACGACTCTACTACCCAAAGCAATCTACAGATTCAATGCAATCCCTATCAAACTACCACTGGCATTTTCCACAGAACTAGAACAAAAAATTTCAACATTTGTTTGGAGAAACAAAAGACCCCGAATAGCCAAAGCAATCTTGAGAACGAAAAACGGAGCTGGAGGAATCAGGCTCCCTGACTTCAGACTATACTACAAAGCTACAGTAATCAAGACAGTGTGGTACTGGCACAAAAACAGAAAGATAGATCAATGGAACAGGATAGAAAGCCCAGAGATAAACCCACGCACATATGGTCAACTTATCTTTGATAAAGGAGGCAGGAATGTACAGTGGAGAAAGGACAGCCTCTTCAATAAGTGGTGCTGGGAAAACTGGACAGGGACATGTAAAAGTATGAGATTACATCATTCCCTAACACCATACACAAAAATAAGCTCAAAATGGATTAAAGACCTAAATGTAAGGCCAGAAACTATCAAACTCTTAGAGGAAAACATAGGCAGAACACTCTATGACATAAATCACAGCAAGATCCTTTTGGACCCACCTCCTAGAGAAATGGAAATAAAAACAAAGATAAACAAATGGGACCCAAAGAAACTTCAAAGCTTTTGCACAGCAAAGGAAACCATAAACAAGACCAAAAGACAACCCTCAGAATGGGAGAAAATATTTGCAAATGAAGCAACTGACAAAGGATTAATCTCCAAAATTTATAAACAGCTCATGCAGCTCAATAGCTAAAAAACAAACAACCCAATCCAAAAATGGGCAGAAGACTTAAATAGGCATTTCTCCAAAGAAGATATACAGACTACCAACAAACACATGAAAGAATGTTCAACATCATTAATCATTAGAGAAATGCAAATCAAAACTACAATGAGATATCATCTCACACCAGTCAGAATGGCCATCATCAAGAAATCTAGAAACAATAAATACTGGAGAGGGTGTGGAGAAAAGGGAACACTCTTGCACTGCTGGTGGGAATGTGAATTGGTACAGCCACTATGGAGAACAGTATGGAGGTTCCTTAAAAAACTACAAATAGAACTACCATATGATCCAGCAATCCCACTACTAGGCATATACCCTGAGAAAACCATAATTCAAAAAGAGACATGGACCAAAATGTTCATTGCAGCTCTATTCACAATAGCCCGGAGCTGGAAACAACCTAAGTGTCCATCATCGGATGAATGGATAAAGAAGATGTGGCACATATATACAATGGAATATTACTCAGCCATAAAAAGAAATGAAACTGAGCTATTTGTAATGAGGTGGATAGACCTAGAGTCTGTCATACAGAGTGAAGTTAAGTCAGAAAGAGAAAGACAAATACCGTATGCTAACACATATATATGGAATTTAAAAAAAAGTCATGAAGAACCTAGGGGTAAAACGGGAATACAGACACAGACCTACTTGAGAATGGACTTGAGGATATGGGGAGGGGGAAGGGTAAGCTGTGACAAAACGAAAGAGAGGCATGGACATATATACACTACCAAACGTAAGGTAGATAGATAGTGGGAAGCAGCCGCAGAGCACAGGGAGATCAGCTCGGTGCTTTGTGACCACCTGGAGGGGTGGGATGGGGAGGGTGGGAGGGAGGGAGATGCATGAGGGAAGGGATGTGGGAACAGATGTATATGTATGACTGATTCACTTTGTTATAAAGCAGAAACTAAAAATAAAAAAGATCTCCAATCAAACTGTTCATTTTATAATAGACATGGTATGATACAATTTATAATAGATATGGTATGAACCTTTCCCTTTCACGGGAAAGGTTCGGCTGGGAAAAAGGAATTGTTCTTGAAAATGGGGCCTGTGCTATTGCAGACACTGTGCTCAACCTAGGTCCACCGAATGCTCTGATGTCATCACTGAGGTCACAGAATTCCGCTGTGCGCCTGGCAACCTTGCAAACATAACAGCCCTGGTGAGCACTAGGCAGTACTGCTGGTTCACTAAGTGGTACAAGTTTTTCAGCCATTTAGGAGACTTGACTATTTTTATTTGTACTGAATCATTTCAACGGATTGCCCAAGAGCCAACAAGGGCCAACCTGTAGGGAAGAGGAGGAGTTGGACATCTCTTGAGGCATCTTCTAAGGGAGACTTCTAGTTGGTACGATGGAACGGCGACAAAAGAGGAAACATCTGGAAAATGAAGAGTCCCAGGAAACTGCCGAGAACAGAGGAGGTATGTGGGGGGCAACTTGTCTGGGGCACATGGGTTTCTGCCAAACTGAACCTTCTCTAGGAAGCGGGGGACTGAGAACGTGTCACCTGTGAAGCAGGGAGCGAGAGACCTTGTCTCACTGATGCTGCCGTATCCATCCGGAGGGTCCCTGTGGTGTGAGATGGCACAGAACGGCCAGATGGCCCCTGGGAGATGGGAGGTCAGCTCCGATGGTCTGAGGACTCTCTCCTGGGGCAGCCGGGCCTGGAGCTTTGTCGGACTCACAGCAGGCTGCATCCTGCTTGCACAGACCTAGAGGTGCAGCTTTTCTCAGTCCCCGATTTCTCTCTTATTCTCTTGGATCTTTCCCTGGGGTCAAGAGGTGGGGATGTGAAGGATGCAAGGATGCTGAGAGAGACCCAGGAGTTGCTTGGCCTCTTTTACCAAAGTGGAAAGAGAAGCCCCATGAGTTGAAGGCCCTGTTGAAAAATATCTTGACAAGTGGAATGCACTTCGGAAGAAGATTGTTTGTCTAGGGATGGTGTCATATTGAAAGCAAGGAGGTTTTATTCCTTCAACAGGAAGAATTTCCCAAAGGAGATCAAGGGAAGGGAAGGGTTTTCCAGAGACTGAGACCGCGTGGGCGGGGGTGAGAAATGGCCTCAGGGTCCTGCAGGGAGCTCTGAGAGCCACGGGCCACGGGGTGCCTGCGTGCATTAAATGTAGGCGAGTAGCTTGCCCTGGGAGAGGGGTGGTCACCCCAGAGCTCCAGCTAGAGGCCTCTGCCCCACATTAGAGCCCAGTAGCTCCTACCAGGCCCAGGGCCCTGGAGACTGTAGGATGGGCCCTGGGAATGGAGCTCTAGACAGCAGGCAGATTTTCAGGCAGTGGCTGGGACAGGCTGGGGAAGGCAATGACTGCCCCTGACCATTCAGAATATTTTGCTCTATGTTCCTCTGTGTGTGTGGGTGTGTGAATGTGTGTGTGTGAGTGTGTGTCTGTGTGTGTGAGTGTGTGTCTGTGTGTTTGTGGTATTGCAGAGAAGAGCGGGATGAATGGGGGTAGAGTGCTTACCAGATAGAAAGTCTGCGTGGTAAAGTTCTTGTCACCCTGCCTGGACCTGGCTGACACTCGGTGTACGTAAGAGTGTATACAGAATTCTTGTTAGGGGTGTTTTATGAGACAGTAACTCATACACCCATGTACACTCTGATACAGCAAAAATATCACACACCCCACATATAACTTCCTTATTAAACCACACACAGCACATGGAGGTATATACACGCATCCCTCTTGTACTACGTTCTCATACAACCCACCTGTATCACAATCCTTTCCTCCAACACCAAACGCTGGAGATGAGATATGTATATAGACACACACACTATCTATATATGACACACACACACACACACACACACACACACTATATATATATGTATCTCAACTCTCGCACAAACACAGCTAACTTCAGCCATCTCTAAATACCTCTATAAAAACCAGTCACGTGTCATACACACCACACTTATAACACATTCTTGAGTAATGCCAGACCCGCTTTGTACCAACCACAGTAAACCACAGTCTCACTAACCCATGTCAGGGTTGCCAGAGAAAATATGGGCTATCCAGTTCAATTTGAATTCCAGATAAACAACAAGTAATGTTTCAGTATCAGGATGTCCCAAATATTGTATGGGCCATACTTACACTCAAAATAAGTCAGACCAAATACTGCATGGGAATACTTACACTAAAAAATTATTCTGGGTTTATCTGAAACTGAAATTTAACTGGGTGCCCTGTATTTTTGTTCGCTAAGTCTGGCAACCCTTATAAACTTACCACCAGCTGATGTATTATATATTTACTGTAGTTTTGTTTAGTGTGTGTCTTCCCCTACTAGAATGTGCAGCATTACCAGAGACTACAACAATGGAAGAGTGCCGGATACACAGGACTAGCTGCTCACTGAATCTTGGTGAATGAATGAATCAACACACACCATAAATACAAGCCACACCGTGTAATGAGGAAAAGTTACATGTCCCAGAATTCCTGACTTGTGAACAGAAACCATGCACACAAAGGCCACAGACACAGATAGACACATCTGCACTGTGCTCCCCACGCCAACCCCACACTCACCACAGACATAACTGATACACATCACTCACTCTTCCCACACACTCACAGTCACCACCGACGCCTACATTACCAACAAGACAGTGAGAGAATAAGTATTGATTGGAATTAAATCCTGGAGTATCCACTGGGAACCACACTCTCAACTGTGTGTATTCACTGCACCTGACACGTGTCACACACTCAGTAAATATTTGTGGACAGAGGACTGATGAACCCACCCTGAGCCTTTCATTCCTCCCTCAGGAATCTCGAAGTCACAAGAGGATCCCCCTCGGCTTGGATCCACTGTGGTGGCCCAAGGCTGCAGCCCAGGGGCAGGGGAGGTCTCCTCTGCCTCTAAATACTTCTTCTGTACTTCTACTCCACGCAAGCTCATCTACGCTGGTAAGGGCGCGGGGCTCCTCGGGTGAGGGGGTGCTTGGCTGTGAGGCAGGAGGCACACAGATCCCACGGAGGCTGAGAGGAAATCCAGGGTCATCAGAGGTGATGAGGGCTCTGTGGAAGAGCCTGGGCAGGATGGCTGAGCTGTTACGAGGGCGTGGGTGCCAGCTGAGTGTGGGTGTGTGTGTGTGTGAATACTGCTACCACCATGGTGGGGAAGTCAAGGAGCAGGGGCCGGAAAGGTCTGGGCTTGAGGTGGAGGGAAGAGGGACCAGATTAAGCATCTTCAGAGGAAAATGTAGGCTTTGTCTTTGCCTTTGCTTCCAGAGAAGGACAGAGTTCTGCATCATAGACCTCCAGGCTCAGAGCAGGACCATCCAGCTCAGGTCCACACAGCTCACACATACATGCGCCCTCCAGGCACAGCCCTTCTCAGTGCACACATAAACCCCAAGCACGTGATCCACAATGCTCCTCTCCTGCACCACAGCCCCATTCCACAAGGAATGCACCACCGATATTCCCAAACTCACACTCCTCGTCGTACACGCATCCAGCCGCATCCCTCCCATACCACAGCCCTCACCACCATACTCCACACCCCTGTATACAGACACCGCTCCAGTATCCCCCCCACGCACACGAAAAGCCCACAGATGACACCAGATACACCACTCCGTCCTACGGCCAACAGACACCAAGCTCACGACATAGCCATGTCGTGCAAATGTCCCTCTCTCGTCTACCACACCTGCTCCCTCAGCTTCCGGCATGGCCCATGCATGTTATTATGTTTTTAATTTCCTTTTTCAGGAATCCGGAGGTTTCATCGAGACACTGCCCAGCCTAGACCACCCCTAGCCCAGGATCAGGAAGAAGGAGAGACCGCTTCCCCATCATACTGTGTCTCCTCCTCACCCTCTTCACCCTGTAAGAACTATCTGCACCCAGACAAAGAGGAAAGGGGCATGAAAATATACTACATGCAGGTACAAGTCAACAAGGGTGTCGCTGTCTCCTGGAAGACAAAGAAACCCTTGGAGTTGCCTGAAAAGCAGCTGAGGATAGAAGAAGTGACCCTTCCTGAGGATGTGTGCGCAGTAGCCACTGACCCCTCTTCTGATGTGTCCACCGAAAGCCTCCTGTCTGACAGTGAGCCCACTGGGGAGGAGAAAGAGTATGAGGAAAGGGCAGAGCCAGGCAGCCCATCAGGGTCACCTGCCGTCGAGGAGAGACCCAGCGCCAAGACAGCGGACTGGATGGTGACCATGGAGACCGGCTTCAGGTGCATGGCTTGCTGCCGGGTCTTCCCCACCTTGGAGATCCTCCAACAGCACGTGAACTTCGGCGTCCTGGAGGGCTTCAGCTGCCGTGTCTTTCATCTCACCATGGCCAAGCTGATGGGCAATGTGGAATCCAGAGCACCCCCGAGGAAGAGGAGGAGGAGGAGGAGGAGGAGGAAGAGAAGCAAGAAGAAAAGGAGAATGAGCGAGAGCAGCCCACGGGGGAAGGCCCCAGCCCGAAGAGACCCCGCAGGTAGGGTCTTTTCTCTCTTTTGATTTCCACACAGCAACTGAGATTCATGGGACAGAAGTCCTGGAAGACGGTGTGGCCGTCCCTTGGAAGAGGTAAGGCTTGAGGCTGGCAGTCTTCTGAGCCTATGTCACGAGGGCCCAGAGGAGTCCAAGGGAAGGGGCCGCACACATGTGCTGGTTGACCTCATGGCTCTGCAGTTGCATCCGCTTGGGACACGCCCAGCACTACCAAAGGAACTGAGCTCTGTTGACTTAATCAAGAAGCTGGAGCCTTTTCCGAGGAGTTTTCTCAGGGTCTGCACGATGGACCTCAACTCTTAGAGGACGTACTGCCAGCAGCTCCTTCTCGGCAGAGAGAGCCAGGAGTGGTGTGAAGAGAGGACAGGGGCCCTTGCAGGACCACAACTTTGAGGTCTGAGAGCCTTGGGCCTGAGCCGAGGTCTCACCCTGACCACTGGACCTAGCCTTCTGTGACAAAGGGGAATATGAAAGAGAGTCACGTGGAAGTGAGGTCCCCCGAGATATGGAAATGTTCCAGAACCTTCGTTGCGTGGCAGTTGATCTGGAGCCAAGCTCACTGTGGTGTGTGTGGCTCTGAGCATTAAGGCAACGCTGGAGGGTAACCCTGACCAGCAGAGCTTGGAGTGCTTCTTGTCTCTTCCTGTTCTACCTCATTTGTTTTATCCCTTCCAGGGAGAAGAAAGGACCCTCGGGAGAGTAGCAGACAGAATGCCGTGGTCTGAAGGAGGATGAAGGGACCGGCACTCAGTCTAACATCATATGACAATAGAAACGTCCTATGCAATAAAGGGCATTTTCCAAACCTTTCCTGGAGGTTTTATTTAATTACATTGTTCTATCTATGCATCTATCTGTCATCTACATCTGTATCTTTCACGGTTTGTGAACAAGCTTTCACATAAGCACTAGAGACGTCCGCCAGCATTTTCCAGAAGAGGCCTGCAAATTGCTGGGGACTCCTCACAAATAGGGAATGGCCACAACCCCTGCCACACAGACTATGCGCGTGGCCCTCCTGACGTACTCCCACTCTCTCTCTGAATTTCCCGAGGTCTCAGATGAGGGTGCTGGCTGGAGGCAATGATCACGTGCAGGCTGAATCTTCTCCAGATTCTGATTCTCTTCCTGGGCCTATCGTCCTCAAGCACAGTCACCATGTCCCTGGCCACACTGATCTCTCTCCTTCAGTCCTTCCCTCCCTCCCCCTCCTGCCTCCCAGTGCAGAGAATACTTTTTGACATTTGAGACGACATTTATCTTTTGTTCACAGAATTCTCACCTGTTCTACTGTGGCCTCCGTTGTGAACATTCCAAAGCTGAGAATTTTCTTTTTTTCTCCCTCATTTCTGCTGAGTCTTTACCTTCCTAATGCAGTGAACTCACAGTGCCTAGCTGACTGGATGGGGAAAAAAATCCAGGGAGCAAAGAGAAATAATAAAAGAATGTATCAGTTAATTTTTCATAGTGTTATCCAACTACATATTTTTAAAATTTTGGAATAATATTAGGAAGCTTCTCTTTATAAAAAACTGAATTATTGGGCTTCCCTGGTGGAGCAGTGGTTAAGAATATGCCTGCGAATGCAGGGGACATGGGTTCGAGCCCTGGTCTGGGAAGATCCCACGTGCCACGGAGTAACTAAGCCCGCGCGCCACAACTACTGAGCCTGCGCTCTACAGCCCGTGTGCCACATCTACCGAGCCCACGTGCCACAACTACGGAAGCCTGCCTGCCTAGAGCCCATGCTCCGCAACAAGAGAAGCCACTGCAATGAGAAGCCCGTGCACCACAGCCAAGAGTAGCCCCTGCTCACTGCAACTAGAGAACGCCCGCTAGCAGCAACAAAGACCCAATGCAGCCCAAAATAAATTAATTAATTTTAAAATATTGAATTAGTTTCAAGGGTACAGTGTATAAAAGCACAATAAAAGCCCCCCATTCGTAACCCCCCAACCCCACTCTCAAGATGGAATAGATATGCTGTGATACAATTTAGAGTCGTAGTACTACTCCTCCTCCCACCACATCCGAAATCCTCTGAGCCAGGTGCAGCAGCTTCCTTTCACAATGCTAGGACCCGCCACAAGACAGATGATAATCCCTTTGGACATTTCAAGGAGCGGCACCAAGGGAACAGTACCTGGGAAATGCCACTGACAGCTCAGAACATCCATGGCATCTCTAGAGCCTCGGCACTGCTCTCGCTCTGGGAATGAAGGTCCAAAAAGCACATCGGAGAATGTTCATAGTTGTAAACAAGCTCCACCTTTGAAACACAATCTACATAGAACCACATATACAAGCCTGCACAATGGATGAAGCCAAGGTCTCCTCCATGATTTCCCTTCTGACCACCTTATTGTCTCCTCAACCATAAAAGGTGAACTTGAAACTCAGGACCTTGCCTTGTCACCAGAAACATCCAAGCTTGGATCAGTCTTTCTAAGACCAGATACTTGCTCTCTGAACTATTAGAGACTTGTCACATACACAGAAGTAGAACAGGATTAGTTCTATCTACCTGGGGACCTGGAGTCTTTCACATTGCTCCTGTTCAAACTCTCAGAACAGCAAAACTTTACCTACAAAGGGTTCAAGCCATGACACTCCCAATTTCCACACACCTCCTCATCTCTTGTGAGTCACATGCAGCCAATTCCAGGAATTGGAAACATGGTTGTGAGGAGGAAACTGACTTTGGGGCTCCCCTTGGATATGGTCTTCCAGACTTACCAAAAGGCCATTAAGAGGAAGGTTTACCCCACCTCAGGGAAACCCGAGGCAGTACTTGCAGTCAAGGGCTGGCCATGGCTTCTGAGCTACATCCAAAAAGAATTTCATACTGTACCTCGATCTGCTGAAGCAATTTCTGACTGTCCGAGAGCCAGCATGTACCGCTCCTGAACTGCCTCCATTGTGGATCATCAGTAGGGCTGGCAGATTTAGTAAATAAAAATACAGGATACCCAGTTAAACTTGAACTTCACATGAATAATAAGTCATTATTTTTACTATAAGTAGATCCTATGTACTATTTGGGGCATACTTATCTTCAAAATGTACTCGTTGTTTTTCTGACATTCATATTTAACTAAACAGCCTATATTTTATCTGTCAACCCTACTCAGCAGAAATGATGGAGGCTTATAGAGATCCAGGAGACGCCTCAGCGCCTCCTCAGCTTTTATTTCTACGTCCTGGACAGCGAGCACGAACCTTCCACTCCCAGGCATTGGCTAGAATGGAGGATATTCTCTGTTTTAGAGCTTTTTCTACTTGTCATTGTTATTACCTTCCTTATTTTAAAGAGAGGTTTATTTTTTTCCAAACTTAATAGCTCATCCAAAAGTATTTCAAAGTTCATTAGACAAGGGAAAAACAACATGGTTCTGAAAAGTGAAGGAAACCGCCTGGTGTTTAGTAAAGAAGTCGTAGGGAGATTGAAAAAGCCAAACTTAATAAGCAAATCTCTCCAAGGGTATTTTCAGAGCTTGATACCCTCCCACACCCTGAAAATATTATTACATCAAGAATGTAGAACTGCTAACCAAATGTAAGGCTCCCATATGATTCTATCAAACTCAGGATGTTTCTTTACTAAGCAGTGAGCACACTTGCTGCCCCAGGGACCTTGGCAGTTGCAACATAGGGCTCTTCCCTTTGGGATGGAAACAGCAAGTTTTCCTGTGGTCTACACGCTGGCCCCAAAAATACTACACTCCCAATACTTGTCAACTTTTAAGTATTTTTCTACATAGCTCCATTTTTCTGTTACTATTTGGACTACATCCTAGACTTGACATTACATAAATTGCATTCAAGAAGCTATTTTTAAAAGTCGGTAGGAAACCTTCAATCTATAGCTTGCAGTCCCTGGCTTACTTTCATCCAGGTGCATAAGGGTATTCAAAAGTAGTCAGGTTAGTTACCCCGTATCACAGCCCCACGCTTGTGTCACAGATGTAAAAATGGAACAGGATATTTAAGGTTTTAGTTGCCAACTCATCAAGCCTCCCAGACAGAGGCAATAGAGCAAAATGATTACAGAGGCATGGATTTTGATTTGCTCCAGTGTCTTGGGCAAGTCACTTGGCCTCTGTATTTATTTGTACTTATCTGCACTTATCTGGCACCTGGGGGTTATAACTGTACCTGGTCCATGGGTACGTTGTACAAAAGATCTGTAAAGTAGTTACAAGAAACCGACACAGAGTAAGCACTCCACAGACATTGGCTATTACCTATTGGAAATATTTCTCCATGAAACAGATTACTTTATCAGTGGATGACTCGGTGGGAGACAGTGAATCACAGAATCACAGCATGTTGAAAGTGACCTAGTTCACACTCTTGTGTGAGAAAAAGAAAAGTGTGCATGTGTAGAAAATGTCTGAAACTTTACCTAACAAATAGTTCATCATGTTAACTTTGAGGATTAGAATAAATCAGGAAAGGAGTAGAGTGTACTTCAATTTCTATATCATTTGTGTGTCTACACTGAGACTCTGAATACACTGGACGTGCAATTTTGTTTAATGTGGCGGGATAAAGGTTTTCAAGTTCTCCTGATCCATCCGTATTATTAGCTCAGAATTGCTGGCATTTCTTGCCATCTTCGGATCTACACCCATTTGAGTCAGTGGGCCATTCTGGACGGAGGAGATAATAGAGCAGAAGTGAAGTGAGAGAAAAGGTGAGACAAGATTTTCTCTTTTCTCTTCAAAGAGGAAAGGTCTTTGGAATGGGAACAACTCACAACCAAACTCTGGGGAAAGGATGTGATGGAAAATGAGACAAACATCCTACCCCTGTGATGAGAAGGATTCCCTGGGCTGGATGGAGGGAGGTCACAGGTGGCTGGACGAGGAAACCAACTAGCGAGAAACACACACAAGTGCACAGCAAACACCCTGAGGCCACTCAGCCTGACTCCATACAAACATGTGTCCAGCAGCCAGCCCTTCACCTGTGGCTCCCCAGCAAGACAGGTACCTCGGGGGTGCCAACTCATTCTGAGTCCATTATGCCTGGCCATTCATAAACCGCTGTCTAACGTGTGAGGAATAAACTCTAAATGTTTATGAGGAAATTGGGGAAGGAGATTGAAAGGTTACTTAAACGGAAAAAAAAGAAGTTCAGGAAGGCAGGATGGTAGAGAGACAAGAAAAAGACCTTAAAAGATAGAAAGGATTTGCCAAAGGAGAGAAGGAAAAAGAAATGATTCCGAATGGGTTAACCTGCAGCTAGGAAGTTAAGGAAGATTACTGATGTGTGAAGACTATGGAATAAAGTGAATAAAATTTATCAGAAGTTGCTGAGAATATGGTAAGAAGCATGATTATCACATTATGCATTGGCTGCAATGGCATTCTAGGGGGACACTAGGAAGGGGAAGCAAATGTTCATGAGATGACAGCAGCAGGTGGAAAGTTGTTTCAGGGGAAGATCCGTCTTGCAGAGGGTGTATCAGAGGAGGGCAAGTGTGAGCAAGCAAGGAAATACTAAGTGTATACGGCTCCTTCACTGAGTGCACCCAGCCCCGTGGTCAGCCTTGAGAACAAGCAGGACTTCAGGTACTGGAGCTACATTTCATTCATCAAGACTTGAGAAGACACCCTTAACTCAGGTCTTCTCTTCAAACTCCATCTTCCCTTCTTGACCTTCATTTGGCCTCTTCCCTTACCCGCAAGCTGTGGACTGAGGCCACAGAGCAAGATGGGTCACTAGTGTCCTCCATCCCCGAGCGACTGTGGTTCACATCACTGGAGCACCAAAGGCAATAACCAAGTCACAGACACAAGAGTGTATGAAGAAGAAGAGATTCTGATAAGGCTTTCTGTGACAGTGTGGGCCAAGTCGGCTCTATATGGCTGGTATCACCTGAATTAGGAGCAGCCTTAGGGGAGAAGTTCTCAGAAGGCAGAGCCTGGCTCTCTAGAGGCTCTGCGTGCTCACAGCCCACTCCAAGACCTCAGTCACAGCTTTGGCCCCCAATATCTCTCCCTCTACCTACTCACAGTTTTTGAAGTCTTCTTTCCTCCACATTTCTCTTGAGAGGTGGAGCAGGAAGATGAGCTTCAGGCCAGCTCAGACTCCCCTGGGATCCCAGCAGGATGCCTATCATTAACCTCCCACCTTCTAGGAAGCTCCTGAGATCTCCACATTTGGGGGAGTTTTCATTTCCGCTGTGCTTCAAATGGCTGGCTGGAGATGGCCTGTTGGAAGGTGGCTAAAAGCAAGTAGCAATCCTTCGGGCAGCCTGGCCCTTCTCGACTGTCAGACATCTTCAGGGATATTCTAGGAAACGTTGTTTGTTCTAGAGAAGGGAGGGAAACAATCCAATTGTCCAATAATGCTTGAATGGAAAATAAATGATGCTATACGCATGTGATGAAATAATAGCAAACGGTCAAAAATCAAAGACCTAGATCTATATGGATTCACGTGGAGAAATCTTGAAAACGTAATATTGATCGAAAGAAAAGAAGATCAAGAACGTTAGATTGTGATAACAGGTATGTAAGTATTGAAATATTTAAATCAATTCAACATATTGCTTCTATATATATAGATGCAAGAAAATAAACTTGATCCAAAGAACACATTATTTACATTTAATATGCTCATTTATCTACGAGACCCAAAAGAACCCACAGATAAACTAGCAGGAACTAATAAGACGGTTCAACAAGGCACACACATACAAGATCAATAAATGTTAAAAATCAATCAGGCTCCTCTACACTGGCGATAACAAATTAGAAACTGTAAAAGAAAATAAGGAAAAAATAAGATCTAAAAATAGTCACAAGAGCTATATAAATTATTTAGAGCTAAGCATACGTAGAAGGAAATAGAACTAACAAACTGAGTACGACCAGTGAAACTCCGCCCAACCCAAGGTTAGGAAAAGACTGTTGTTACTTTATGAGAACAGACCCTCTTCTTAAGGAGCAGATCAGTAAGTGAGAGTGAATCAAAGAAACACAGCATTTGAAAAGTCAGCTAGTCCAAGCCTCTTGATTGCACATACAGAAGCTGAAGCCCAGATAGGTTGAGTTACTTGGTAAAGGGCCCAATGTCCTGACTCAAGGACTAACATTTTTCACTCATTCGTAAGACACAATCAAATTCAGTACCTTGGAAAGAGATGGGAAAAAAATGAAGAAATCAATTATATAGTTCTTCATCTTTAAGTACAGAAATAGCCGTGACAAAATTACATGTATGGAGGGAAAATTGCAGTGCAGAGTTTAAAATGTCAACAATCCACAGGGAAACTGGAGACCATTTAAAATATTCAGATTAAATCTCTCTAGAAAAGACATTAAAAGATCTCCAGAAGAAGTAAAGCTGTCACTGTTTGCTGATGACATGATACTATACATAGAGAATCCTAAAGATGCTACCAGAAAACTACTAGAGCTAATCAATGAATTTGGTAAAGTAGCAGGATACAAAATTAATGCACAGAAATCTCTGGCATTCCTGTACACTAATGATGAAAAATCTGAAAATGAAATCAAGAAAACACTCCCATTTACCATTGCAACAAAAACAATAAACTATCTAGGAATAAACCTACCTAAGGAGACAAAAGACCTGTATGCAGAGAATTATAAGACACTGATGAAAGAAATTAAAGATGATACAAATAGATGGAGAGATATACCATGCTCCTGGATTGGAAGAATCAATATTGTGAAAACGACTCTACTACCCAAAGCAATCTACAGATTCAATGCAATCCCTATCAAACTACCACTGGCATTTTCCACAGAACTAGAACAAAAAATTTCAACATTTGTTTGGAGAAACAAAAGACCCCGAATAGCCAAAGCAATCTTGAGAACGAAAAACGGAGCTGGAGGAATCAGGCTCCCTGACTTCAGACTATACTACAAAGCTACAGTAATCAAGACAGTGTGGTACTGGCACAAAAACAGAAAGATAGATCAATGGAACAGGATAGAAAGCCCAGAGATAAACCCACGCACATATGGTCAACTTATCTTTGATAAAGGAGGCAGGAATGTACAGTGGAGAAAGGACAGCCTCTTCAATAAGTGGTGCTGGGAAAACTGGACAGGGACATGTAAAAGTATGAGATTACATCATTCCCTAACACCATACACAAAAATAAGCTCAAAATGGATTAAAGACCTAAATGTAAGGCCAGAAACTATCAAACTCTTAGAGGAAAACATAGGCAGAACACTCTATGACATAAATCACAGCAAGATCCTTTTGGACCCACCTCCTAGAGAAATGGAAATAAAAACAAAGATAAACAAATGGGACCCAAAGAAACTTCAAAGCTTTTGCACAGCAAAGGAAACCATAAACAAGACCAAAAGACAACCCTCAGAATGGGAGAAAATATTTGCAAATGAAGCAACTGACAAAGGATTAATCTCCAAAATTTATAAACAGCTCATGCAGCTCAATAGCTAAAAAACAAACAACCCAATCCAAAAATGGGCAGAAGACTTAAATAGGCATTTCTCCAAAGAAGATATACAGACTACCAACAAACACATGAAAGAATGTTCAACATCATTAATCATTAGAGAAATGCAAATCAAAACTACAATGAGATATCATCTCACACCAGTCAGAATGGCCATCATCAAGAAATCTAGAAACAATAAATACTGGAGAGGGTGTGGAGAAAAGGGAACACTCTTGCACTGCTGGTGGGAATGTGAATTGGTACAGCCACTGTGGAGAACAGTATGGAGGTTCCTTAAAAAACTACAAATAGAACTACCATATGATCCAGCAATCCCACTACTAGGCATATACCCTGAGAAAACCATAATTCAAAAAGAGACATGGACCAAAATGTTCATTGCAGCTCTATTCACAATAGCCCGGAGCTGGAAACAACCTAAGTGTCCATCATCGGATGAATGGATAAAGAAGATGTGGCACATATATACAATGGAATATTACTCAGCCATAAAAAGAAATGAAACTGAGCTATTTGTAATGAGGTGGATAGACCTAGAGTCTGCCATACAGAGTGAAGTTAAGTCAGAAAGAGAAAGACAAATACCGTATGCTAACACATATATATGGAATTTAAAAAAAAGTCATGAAGAACCTAGGGGTAAAACGGGAATACAGACACAGACCTACTTGAGAATGGACTTGAGGATATGGGGAGGGGGAAGGGTAAGCTGTGACAAAACGAAAGAGAGGCATGGACATATATACACTACCAAACGTAAGGTAGATAGATAGTGGGAAGCAGCCGCAGAGCACAGGGAGATCAGCTCGGTGCTTTGTGACCACCTGGAGGGGTGGGATGGGGAGGGTGGGAGGGAGGGAGATGCATGAGGGAAGGGATGTGGGAACAGATGTATATGTATGACTGATTCACTTTGTTATAAAGCAGAAACTAAAAATAAAAAAGATCTCCAATCAAACTGTTCATTTTATAATAGACATGGTATGATACAATTTATAATAGATATGGTATGAACCTTTCCCTTTCACGGGAAAGGTTCGGCTGGGAAAAAGGAATTGTTCTTGAAAATGGGGCCTGTGCTATTGCAGACACTGTGCTCAACCTAGGTCCACCGAATGCTCTGATGTCATCACTGAGGTCACAGAATTCCGCTGTGCGCCTGGCAACCTTGCAAACATAACAGCCCTGGTGAGCACTAGGCAGTACTGCTGGTTCACTCAGTGGTACAAGTTTTTCAGCCATTTAGGAGACTTGACTATTTTTATTTGTACTGAATCATTTCAACGGATTGCCCAAGAGCCAACAAGGGCCAACCTGTAGGGAAGAGGAGGAGTTGGACATCTCTTGAGGCATCTTCTAAGGGAGACTTCTAGTTGGTACGATGGAACGGCGACAAAAGAGGAAACATCTGGAAAATGAAGAGTCCCAGGAAACTGCCGAGAACAGAGGAGGTATGTGGGGGGCAACTTGTCTGGGGCACATGGGTTTCTGCCAAACTGAACCTTCTCTAGGAAGCGGGGGACTGAGAACGTGTCACCTGTGAAGCAGGGAGCGAGAGACCTTGTCTCACTGATGCTGCCGTATCCATCCGGAGGGTCCCTGTGGTGTGAGATGGCACAGAACGGCCAGATGGCCCCTGGGAGATGGGAGGTCAGCTCCGATGGTCTGAGGACTCTCTCCTGGGGCAGCCGGGCCTGGAGCTTTGTCGGACTCACAGCAGGCTGCATCCTGCTTGCACAGACCTAGAGGTGCAGCTTTTCTCAGTCCCCGATTTCTCTCTTATTCTCTTGGATCTTTCCCTGGGGTCAAGAGGTGGGGATGTGAAGGATGCAAGGATGCTGAGAGAGACCCAGGAGTTGCTTGGCCTCTTTTACCAAAGTGGAAAGAGAAGCCCCATGAGTTGAAGGCCCTGTTGAAAAATATCTTGACAAGTGGAATGCACTTCGGAAGAAGATTGTTTGTCTAGGGATGGTGTCATATTGAAAGCAAGGAGGTTTTATTCCTTCAACAGGAAGAATTTCCCAAAGGAGATCAAGGGAAGGGAAGGGTTTTCCAGAGACTGAGACCGCGTGGGCGGGGGTGAGAAATGGCCTCAGGGTCCTGCAGGGAGCTCTGAGAGCCACGGGCCACGGGGTGCCTGCGTGCATTAAATGTAGGCGAGTAGCTTGCCCTGGGAGAGGGGTGGTCACCCCAGAGCTCCAGCTAGAGGCCTCTGCCCCACATTAGAGCCCAGTAGCTCCTACCAGGCCCAGGGCCCTGGAGACTGTAGGATGGGCCCTGGGAATGGAGCTCTAGACAGCAGGCAGATTTTCAGGCAGTGGCTGGGACAGGCTGGGGAAGGCAATGACTGCCCCTGACCATTCAGAATATTTTGCTCTATGTTCCTCTGTGTGTGTGGGTGTGTGAATGTGTGTGTGTGAGTGTGTGTGTGTGTGTGTGAGTGTGTGTGTGTCTGTGTGTTTGTGGTATTGCAGAGAAGAGCGGGATGAATGGGGGTAGAGTGCTTACCAGATAGAAAGTCTGCGTGGTAAAGTTCTTGTCACCCTGCCTGGACCTGGCTGACACTCGGTGTACGTAAGAGTGTATACAGAATTCTTGTTAGGGGTGTTTTATGAGACAGTAACTCATACACCCATGTACACTCTGATACAGCAAAAATATCACACACCCCACATATAACTTCCTTATTAAACCACACACAGCACATGGAGGTATATACACGCATCCCTCTTGTACTACGTTCTCATACAACCCACCTGTATCACAATCCTTTCCTCCAACACCAAACGCTGGAGATGAGATATGTATATAGACACACACACTATCTATATATGACACACACACACACACACTATATATATATGTATCTCCTCAACTCTCGCACAAACACAGCTAACTTCAGCCATCTCTAAATACCTCTATAAAAACCACTCACGTGTCAGACACACCACACTTATAACACATTCTTGAGTAATGCCAGACCCGCTTTGTACAAACCACAGTAAACCACAGTCTCACTAACCCATGTCAGGGTTGCCAGAGAAAATATGGGCTATCCAGTTCAATTTGAATTCCAGATAAACAACAAGTAATGTTTCAGTATCAGGATGTCCCAAATATTGTATGGGCCATACTTACACTCAAAATAAGTCAGACCAAATACTGCATGGGAATACTTACACTAAAAAATTATTCTGGGTTTATCTGAAACTGAAATTTAACTGGGTGCCCTGTATTTTTGTTCGCTAAGTCTGGCAACCCTTATAAACCTACCACCAGCTGATGTATTATATATTTACTGTAGTTTTGTTTAGTGTGTGTCTTCCCCTACTAGAATGTGCAGCATTACCAGAGACTACAACAATGGAAGAGTGCCGGATACACAGGACTAGCTGCTCACTGAATCTTGGTGAATGAATGAATCAACACACACCATAAATACAAGCCACACCGTGTAATGAGGAAAAGTTACATGTCCCAGAATTCCTGACTTGTGAACAGAAACCATGCACACAAAGGCCACAGACACAGATAGACACATCTGCACTGTGCTCCCCACGCCAACCCCACACTCACCACAGACATAACTGATACACATCACTCACTCTTCCCACACACTCACAGTCACCACCGACGCCTACATTACCAACAAGACAGTGAGAGAATAAGTATTGATTGGAATTAAATCCTGGAGTATCCACTGGGAACCACACTCTCAACTGTGTGTATTCACTGCACCTGACACGTGTCACAC
Source organism: Mesoplodon mirus (assembly GCF_964341445.2). Lineage (NCBI taxonomy): Eukaryota > Metazoa > Chordata > Mammalia > Artiodactyla > Ziphiidae > Mesoplodon > Mesoplodon mirus. The sequence continues at coordinate 251,596 of NW_028295302.1, forward strand.
ACTCAGTAAATATTTGTGGACAGAGGACTGATGAACCCACCCTGAGCCTTTCATTCCTCCCTCAGGAATCTCGAAGTCACAAGAGGATCCCCCTCGGCTTGGATCCACTGTGGTGGCCCAAGGCTGCAGCCCAGGGGCAGGGGAGGTCTCCTCTGCCTCTAAATACTTCTTCTGTACTTCTACTCCACGCAAGCTCATCTACGCTGGTAAGGGCGCGGGGCTCCTCGGGTGAGGGGGTGCTTGGCTGTGAGGCAGGAGGCACACAGATCCCACGGAGGCTGAGAGGAAATCCAGGGTCATCAGAGGTGATGAGGGCTCTGTGGAAGAGCCTGGGCAGGATGGCTGAGCTGTTACGAGGGCGTGGGTGCCAGCTGAGTGTGGGTGTGTGTGTGTGTGAATACTGCTACCACCATGGTGGGGAAGTCAAGGAGCAGGGGCCGGAAAGGTCTGGGCTTGAGGTGGAGGGAAGAGGGACCAGATTAAGCATCTTCAGAGGAAAATGTAGGCTTTGTCTTTGCCTTTGCTTCCAGAGAAGGACAGAGTTCTGCATCATAGACCTCCAGGCTCAGAGCAGGACCATCCAGCTCAGGTCCACACAGCTCACACATACATGCGCCCTCCAGGCACAGCCCTTCTCAGTGCACACATAAACCCCAAGCACGTGATCCACAATGCTCCTCTCCTGCACCACAGCCCCATTCCACAAGGAATGCACCACCGATATTCCCAAACTCACACTCCTCGTCGTACACGCATCCAGCCGCATCCCTCCCATACCACAGCCCTCACCACCATACTCCACACCCCTGTATACAGACACCGCTCCAGTATCCCCCCCACGCACACGAAAAGCCCACAGATGACACCAGATACACCACTCCGTCCTACGGCCAACAGACACCAAGCTCACGACATAGCCATGTCGTGCAAATGTCCCTCTCTCGTCTACCACACCTGCTCCCTCAGCTTCCGGCATGGCCCATGCATGTTATTATGTTTTTAATTTCCTTTTTCAGGAATCCGGAGGTTTCATCGAGACACTGCCCAGCCTAGACCACCCCTAGCCCAGGATCAGGAAGAAGGAGAGACCGCTTCCCCATCATACTGTGTCTCCTCCTCACCCTCTTCACCCTGTAAGAACTATCTGCACCCAGACAAAGAGGAAAGGGGCATGAAAATATACTACATGCAGGTACAAGTCAACAAGGGTGTCGCTGTCTCCTGGAAGACAAAGAAACCCTTGGAGTTGCCTGAAAAGCAGCTGAGGATAGAAGAAGTGACCCTTCCTGAGGATGTGTGCGCAGTAGCCACTGACCCCTCTTCTGATGTGTCCACCGAAAGCCTCCTGTCTGACAGTGAGCCCACTGGGGAGGAGAAAGAGTATGAGGAAAGGGCAGAGCCAGGCAGCCCATCAGGGTCACCTGCCGTCGAGGAGAGACCCAGCGCCAAGACAGCGGACTGGATGGTGACCATGGAGACCGGCTTCAGGTGCATGGCTTGCTGCCGGGTCTTCCCCACCTTGGAGATCCTCCAACAGCACGTGAACTTCGGCGTCCTGGAGGGCTTCAGCTGCCGTGTCTTTCATCTCACCATGGCCAAGCTGATGGGCAATGTGGAATCCAGAGCACCCCCGAGGAAGAGGAGGAGGAGGAGGAGGAGGAGGAAGAGAAGCAAGAAGAAAAGGAGAATGAGCGAGAGCAGCCCACGGGGGAAGGCCCCAGCCCGAAGAGACCCCGCAGGTAGGGTCTTTTCTCTCTTTTGATTTCCACACAGCAACTGAGATTCATGGGACAGAAGTCCTGGAAGACGGTGTGGCCGTCCCTTGGAAGAGGTAAGGCTTGAGGCTGGCAGTCTTCTGAGCCTATGTCACGAGGGCCCAGAGGAGTCCAAGGGAAGGGGCCGCACACATGTGCTGGTTGACCTCATGGCTCTGCAGTTGCATCCGCTTGGGACACGCCCAGCACTACCAAAGGAACTGAGCTCTGTTGACTTAATCAAGAAGCTGGAGCCTTTTCCGAGGAGTTTTCTCAGGGTCTGCACGATGGACCTCAACTCTTAGAGGACGTACTGCCAGCAGCTCCTTCTCGGCAGAGAGAGCCAGGAGTGGTGTGAAGAGAGGACAGGGGCCCTTGCAGGACCACAACTTTGAGGTCTGAGAGCCTTGGGCCTGAGCCGAGGTCTCACCCTGACCACTGGACCTAGCCTTCTGTGACAAAGGGGAATATGAAAGAGAGTCACGTGGAAGTGAGGTCCCCCGAGATATGGAAATGTTCCAGAACCTTCGTTGCGTGGCAGTTGATCTGGAGCCAAGCTCACTGTGGTGTGTGTGGCTCTGAGCATTAAGGCAACGCTGGAGGGTAACCCTGACCAGCAGAGCTTGGAGTGCTTCTTGTCTCTTCCTGTTCTACCTCATTTGTTTTATCCCTTCCAGGGAGAAGAAAGGACCCTCGGGAGAGTAGCAGACAGAATGCCGTGGTCTGAAGGAGGATGAAGGGACCGGCACTCAGTCTAACATCATATGACAATAGAAACGTCCTATGCAATAAAGGGCATTTTCCAAACCTTTCCTGGAGGTTTTATTTAATTACATTGTTCTATCTATGCATCTATCTGTCATCTACATCTGTATCTTTCACGGTTTGTGAACAAGCTTTCACATAAGCACTAGAGACGTCCGCCAGCATTTTCCAGAAGAGGCCTGCAAATTGCTGGGGACTCCTCACAAATAGGGAATGGCCACAACCCCTGCCACACAGACTATGCGCGTGGCCCTCCTGACGTACTCCCACTCTCTCTCTGAATTTCCCGAGGTCTCAGATGAGGGTGCTGGCTGGAGGCAATGATCACGTGCAGGCTGACTCTTCTCCAGATTCTGATTCTCTTCCTGGGCCTATCATCCTCAAGCACAGTCTCCATGTCCCTGGCCACACTGATCTCTCTCCTTCAGTCCTTCCCTCCCTCCCTCTCCTGCCTCCCAGTGCAGAGAATACTTTTTGACATTTGAGACGACATTTATCTTTTGTTCACAGAATTCTCACCTGTTCTACTGTGGCCTCCGTTGTGAACATTCCAAAGCTGAGAATTTTCTTTTTTTCTCCCTCATTTCTGCTGAGTCTTTACCTTCCTAATGCAGTGAACTCACAGTGCCTAGCTGACTGGATGGGGAAAAAAAAATCCAGGGAGCAAAGAGAAATAATAAAAGAATGTATCAGTTAATTTTTCATAGTGTTATCCAACTACATATTTTTAAAATTTTGGAATAATATTAGGAATCTTCTCTTTATAAAAAACTGAATTATTGGGCTTCCCTGGTGGAGCAGTGGTTAAGAATATGCCTGCGAATGCAGGGGACATGGGTTCGAGCCCTGGTCTGGGAAGATCCCACGTGCCACGGAGTAACTAAGCCCGCGCGCCACAACTACTGAGCCTGCGCTCTACAGCCCGTGTGCCACATCTACCGAGCCCACGTGCCACAACTACGGAAGACTGCCTGCCTAGAGCCCATGCTCCGCAACAAGAGAAGCCACTGCAATGAGAAGCCCGTGCACCACAGCCAAGAGTAGCCCCCGCTCACTGCAACTAGAGAACGCCCGCTAGCAGCAACAAAGACCCAATGCAGCCCAAAATAAATTAATTAATTTTAAAATATTGAATTAGTTTCAAGGGTACAGTGTATAAAAGCACAATAAAAGCCCCCCATTCGTAACCCCCCAACCCCACTCTCAAGATGGAATAGATATGCTGTGATACAATTTAGAGTCGTAGTACTACTCCTCCTCCCACCACATCCGAAATCCTCTGAGCCAGGTGCAGCAGCTTCCTTTCACAATGCTAGGACCCGCCACAAGACAGATGATAATCCCTTTGGACATTTCAAGGAGCGGCACCAAGGGAACAGTACCTGGGAAATGCCACTGACAGCTCAGAATATCCATGGCATCTCTAGAGCCTCGGCACTGCTCTCGCTCTGGGAATGAAGGTCCAAAAAGCACATCGGAGAATGTTCATAGTTGTAAACAAGCTCCACCTTTGAAACACAATCTACATAGAACCACATATACAAGCCTGCACAATGGATGAAGCCAAGGTCTCCTCCATGATTTCCCTTCTGACCACCTTATTGTCTCCTCAACCATAAAAGGTGAACTTGAAACTCAGGACCTTGCCTTGTCACCAGAAACATCCAAGCTTGGATCAGTCTTTCTAAGACCAGATACTTGCTCTCTGAACTATTAGAGACTTGTCACATACACAGAAGTAGAACAGGATTAGTTCTATCTACCTGGGGACCTGGAGTCTTTCACATTGCTCCTGTTCAAACTCTCAGAACAGCAAAACTTTACCTACAAAGGGTTCAAGCCATGACACTCCCAATTTCCACACACCTCCTCATCTCTTGTGAGTCACATGCAGCCAATTCCAGGAATTGGAAACATGGTTGTGAGGAGGAAACTGACTTTGGGGCTCCCCTTGGATATGGTCTTCCAGACTTACCAAAAGGCCATTAAGAGGAAGGTTTACCCCACCTCAGGGAAACCCGAGGCAGTACTTGCAGTCAAGGGCTGGCCATGGCTTCTGAGCTACATCCAAAAAGAATTTCATACTGTACCTCGATCTGCTGAAGCAATTTCTGACTGTCCGAGAGCCAGCATGTACCGCTCCTGAACTGCCTCCATTGTGGATCATCAGTAGGGCTGGCAGATTTAGTAAATAAAAATACAGGATACCCAGTTAAACTTGAACTTCACATGAATAATAAGTCATTATTTTTACTATAAGTAGATCCTATGTACTATTTGGGGCATACTTATCTTCAAAATGTACTCGTTGTTTTTCTGACATTCATATTTAACTAAACAGCCTATATTTTATCTGTCAACCCTACTCAGCAGAAATGATGGAGGCTTATAGAGATCCAGGAGACGCCTCAGCGCCTCCTCAGCTTTTATTTCTACGTCCTGGACAGCGAGCACGAACCTTCCACTCCCAGGCATTGGCTAGAATGGAGGATATTCTCTGTTTTAGAGCTTTTTCTACTTGTCATTGTTATTACCTTCCTTATTTTAAAGAGAGGTTTATTTTTTTCCAAACTTAATAGCTCATCCAAAAGTATTTCAAAGTTCATTAGACAAGGGAAAAACAACATGGTTCTGAAAAGTGAAGGAAACCGCCTGGTGTTTAGTAAAGAAGTCGTAGGGAGATTGAAAAAGCCAAACTTAATAAGCAAATCTCTCCAAGGGTATTTTCAGAGCTTGATACCCTCCCACACCCTGAAAATATTATTACATCAAGAATGTAGAACTGCTAACCAAATGTAAGGCTCCCATATGATTCTATCAAACTCAGGATGCTTCTTTACTAAGCAGTGAGCACACTTGCTGCCCCAGGGACCTTGGCAGTTGCAACATAGGGCTCTTCCCTTTGGGATGGAAACAGCAAGTTTTCCTGTGGTCTACACGCTGGCCCCAAAAATACTACACTCCCAATACTTGTCAACTTTTAAGTATTTTTCTACATAGCTCCATTTTTCTGTTACTATTTGGACTACATCCTAGACTTGACATTACATAAATTGCATTCAAGAAGCTATTTTTAAAAGTCGGTAGGAAACCTTCAATCTATAGCTTGCAGTCCCTGGCTTACTTTCATCCAGGTGCATAAGGGTATTCAAAAGTAGTCAGGTTAGTTACCCCGTATCACAGCTCCACGCTTGTGTCACAGATGTAAAAATGGAACAGGATATTTAAGGTTTTAGTTGCCAACTCATCAAGCCTCCCAGACAGAGGCAATAGAGCAAAATGATTACAGAGGCATGGATTTTGATTTGCTCCAGTGTCTTGGGCAAGTCACTTGGCCTCTGTATTTATTTGTACTTATCTGCACTTATCTGTCACCTGGGGGTTATAACTGTACCTGGTCCATGGGTACGTTGTACAAAAGATCTGTAAAGTAGTTACAAGAAACCGACACAGAGTAAGCACTCCACAGACATTGGCTATTACCTATTGGAAATATTTCTCCATGAAACAGATTACTTTATCAGTGGATGACTCGGTGGGAGACAGTGAATCACAGAATCACAGCATGTTGAAAGTGACCTAGTTCACACTCTTGTGTGAGAAAAAGAAAAGTGTGCATGTGTAGAAAATGTCTGAAAGTTTACCTAACAAATAGTTCATCATGTTAACTTTGAGGATTAGAATAAATCAGGAAAGGAGGAAAGAAAAACTTGAGTGTACTTCAATTTCTATATCATTTGTGTGTCTACACTGAGACTCTGAATACACTGGAAGTGCAATTTTGTTTAATGTGGCGGGATAAAGGTCTTCAAGTTCTCCTGATCCATCCGTATTATTAGCTCAGAATTGCTGGCATTTCTTGCCATCTTCGGATCTACACCCATTTGAGTCAGTGGGCCATTCTGGACGGAGGAGATAATAGAGCAGAAGTGAAGTGAGAGAAAAGGAGAGACAAGATTTTCTCTTTTCTCTTCAAAGAGGAAAGGTCTTTGGAATGGGAACAACTCACAACCAAACTCTGGGGAAAGGATGTGATGGAAAATGAGACAAACATCCTACCCCTGTGATGAGAAGGATTCCCTGGGCTGGATGGAGGGAGGTCACAGGTGGCTGGACGAGGAAACCAACTAGCGAGAAACACACACAAGTGCACAGCAAACACCCTGAGGCCACTCAGCCTGACTCCATGCAAACATGTGTCCAGCAGCCAGCCCTTCACCTGTGGCTCCCCAGCAAGACAGGTACCTCGGGGGTGCCAACTCATTCTGAGTCCATTATGCCTGGCCATTCGTAAACCGCTGTCTAACGTGTGAGGAATAAACTCTAAATGTTTATGAGGAAATTGGGGAAGGAGATTGAAAGGTTACTTAAACGGAAAAAAAAGAAGTTCAGGAAGGCAGGATGGTAGAGAGACAAGAAAAAGACCTTAAAAGATAGAAAGGATTTGCCAAAGGAGAGAAGGAAAAAGAAATGATTCCGAATGGGTTAACCTGCAGCTAGGAAGTTAAGGAAGATTATTGATGTGTGAAGACTATGGAATAAAGTGAATAAAATTTATCAGAAGTTGCTGAGAATATGGTAAGAAGCATGATTATCACATTATGCATTGGCTGCAATGGCATTCTAGGGGGACACTAGGAAGGGGAAGCAAATGTTCATGAGATGACAGCAGCAGGTGGAAAGTTGTTTCAGGGGAAGATCCGTCTTGCAGAGGGTGTATCAGAGGAGGGCAAGTGTGAGCAAGCAAGGAAATACTAAGTGTATACGGCTCCTTCATTGAGTGCACCCAGCCCCGTGGTCAGCCTTGAGAACAAGCAGGACTTCAGGTACTGGAGCTACATTTCATTCATCAAGACTTGAGAAGACACCCTTAACTCAGGTCTTCTCTTCAAACTCCATCTTCCCTTCTTGACCTTCATTTGGCCTCTTCCCTTACCCGCAAGCTGTGGACTGAGGCCACAGAGCAAGATGGGTCACTAGTGTCCTCCATCCCCGAGCGACTGTGGTTCACATCACTGGAGCACCAAAGGCAATAACCAAGTCACAGACACAAGAGTGTATGAAGAAGAAGAGATTCTGATAAGGCTTTCTGTGACAGTGTGGGCCAAGTCGGCTCTATATGGCTGGTATCACCTGAATTAGGAGCAGCCTTAGGGGAGAAGTTCTCAGAAGGCAGAGCCTGGCTCTCTAGAGGCTCTGCGTGCTCACAGCCCACTCCAAGACCTCAGTCACAGCTTTGGCCCCCAATATCTCTCCCTCTACCTACTCACAGTTTTTGAAGTCTTCTTTCCTCCACATTTCTCTTGAGAGGTGGAGCAGGAAGATGAGCTTCAGGCCAGCTCAGACTCCCCTGGGATCCCAGCAGGATGCCTATCATTAACCTCCCACCTTCTAGGAAGCTCCTGAGATCTCCACATTTGGGGGAGTTTTCATTTCCGCTGTGCTTCAAATGGCTGGCTGGAGATGGCCTGTTGGAAGGTGGCTAAAAGCAAGTAGCAATCCTTCGGGCAGCCTGGCCCTTCTCGACTGTCAGACATCTTCAGGGATATTCTAGGAAACGTTGTTTGTTCTAGAGAAGGGAGGGAAACAATCCAATTGTCCAATAATGCTTGAATGGAAAATAAATGATGCTATACGCATGTGATGAAATAATAGCAAACGGTCAAAAATCAAAGACCTAGATCTATATGGATTCACGTGGAGAAATCTTGAAAACGTAATATTGATTGAAAGAAAAGAAGATCAAGAACGTTAGATTGTGATAACAGGTATGTAAGTATTGAAATATTTAAATCAATTCAACATATTGCTTCTATATATATAGATGCAAGAAAATAAACTTGATCCAAAGAACACATTATTTACATTTAATATGCTCATTTATCTACGAGACCCAAAAGAACCCACAGATAAACTAGCAGGAACTAATAAGACGGTTCAACAAGGCACACACATACAAGATCAATAAATGTTAAAAATCAATCAGGCTCCTCTACACTGGCGATAACAAATTAGAAACTGTAAAAGAAAATAAGGAAAAAATAAGATCTAAAAATAGTCACAAGAGCTATATAAATTATTTAGAGCTAAGCATACGTAGAAGGAAATAGAACTAACAAACTGAGTACGACCAGTGAAACTCCGCCCAACCCAAGGTTAGGAAAAGACTGTTGTTACTTTATGAGAACAGACCCTCTTCTTAAGGAGCAGATCAGTAAGTGAGAGTGAATCAAAGAAACACAGCATTTGAAAAGTCAGCTAGTCCAAGCCTCTTGATTGCACATACAGAAGCTGAAGCCCAGATAGGTTGAGTTACTTGGTAAAGGGCCCAATGTCCTGACTCAAGGACTAACATTTTTCACTCATTCGTAAGACACAATCAAATTCAGTACCTTGGAAAGAGATGGGAAAAAAATGAAGAAATCAATTATATAGTTCCTCATCTTTAAGTACAGAAATAGCCGTGACAAAATTACATGTATGGAGGGAAAATTGCAGTGCAGAGTTTAAAATGTCAATAACCCACAGGGAAACTGGAGACCATTTAAAATATTCAGATTAAATCTCTCTAGAAAAGACATTAAAAGATCTCCAGAAGAAGTAAAGCTGTCACTGTTTGCTGATGACATGATACTATACATAGAGAATCCTAAAGATGCTACCAGAAAACTACTAGAGCTAATCAATGAATTTGGTAAAGTAGCAGGATACAAAATTAATGCACAGAAATCTCTGGCATTCCTGTACACTAATGATGAAAAATCTGAAAATGAAATCAAGAAAACACTCCCATTTACCATTGCAACAAAAACAATAAACTATCTAGGAATAAACCTACCTAAGGAGACAAAAGACCTGTATGCAGAGAATTATAAGACACTGATGAAAGAAATTAAAGATGATACAAATAGATGGAGAGATATACCATGCTCCTGGATTGGAAGAATCAATATTGTGAAAACGACTCTACTACCCAAAGCAATCTACAGATTCAATGCAATCCCTATCAAACTACCACTGGCATTTTCCACAGAACTAGAACAAAAAATTTCAACATTTGTTTGGAGAAACAAAAGACCCCGAATAGCCAAAGCAATCTTGAGAACGAAAAACGGAGCTGGAGGAATCAGGCTCCCTGACTTCAGACTATACTACAAAGCTACAGTAATCAAGACAGTGTGGTACTGGCACAAAAACAGAAAGATAGATCAATGGAACAGGATAGAAAGCCCAGAGATAAACCCACGCACATATGGTCAACTTATCTTTGATAAAGGAGGCAGGAATGTACAGTGGAGAAAGGACAGCCTCTTCAATAAGTGGTGCTGGGAAAACTGGACAGGGACATGTAAAAGTATGAGATTACATCATTCCCTAACACCATACACAAAAATAAGCTCAAAATGGATTAAAGACCTAAATGTAAGGCCAGAAACTATCAAACTCTTAGAGGAAAACATAGGCAGAACACTCTATGACATAAATCACAGCAAGATCCTTTTGGACCCACCTCCTAGAGAAATGGAAATAAAAACAAAGATAAACAAATGGGACCCAAAGAAACTTCAAAGCTTTTGCACAGCAAAGGAAACCATAAACAAGACCAAAAGACAACCCTCAGAATGGGAGAAAATATTTGCAAATGAAGCAACTGACAAAGGATTAATCTCCAAAATTTATAAACAGCTCATGCAGCTCAATAGCTAAAAAACAAACAACCCAATCCAAAAATGGGCAGAAGACTTAAATAGGCATTTCTCCAAAGAAGATATACAGACTACCAACAAACACATGAAAGAATGTTCAACATCATTAATCATTAGAGAAATGCAAATCAAAACTACAATGAGATATCATCTCACACCAGTCAGAATGGCCATCATCAAGAAATCTAAAAACAATAAATACTGGAGAGGGTGTGGAGAAAAGGGAACACTCTTGCACTGCTGGTGGGAATGTGAATTGGTACAGCCACTGTGGAGAACAGTATGGAGGTTCCTTAAAAAACTACAAATAGAACTACCATATGATCCAGCAATCCCACTACTAGGCATATACCCTGAGAAAACCATAATTCAAAAAGAGACATGGACCAAAATGTTCATTGCAGCTCTATTCACAATAGCCCGGAGCTGGAAACAACCTAAGTGTCCATCATCGGATGAATGGATAAAGAAGATGTGGCACATATATACAATGGAATATTACTCAGCCATAAAAAGAAATGAAACTGAGCTATTTGTAATGAGGTGGATAGACCTAGAGTCTGTCATACAGAGTGAAGTTAAGTCAGAAAGAGAAAGACAAATACCGTATGCTAACACATATATATGGAATTAAAAAAAAAGTCATGAAGAACCTAGGGGTAAAACGGGAATACAGACACAGACCTACTTGAGAATGGACTTGAGGATATGGGGAGGGGGAAGGGTAAGCTGTGACAAAACGAAAGAGAGGCATGGACATATATACACTACCAAACGTAAGGTAGATAGATAGTGGGAAGCAGCCGCAGAGCACAGGGAGATCAGCTCGGTGCTTTGTGACCACCTGGAGGGGTGGGATGGGGAGGGTGGGAGGGAGGGAGATGCATGAGGGAAGGGATGTGGGAACAGATGTATATGTATGACTGATTCACTTTGTTATAAAGCAGAAACTAAAAATAAAAAAGATCTCCAATCAAACTGTTCATTTTATAATAGACATGGTATGATACAATTTATAATAGATATGGTATGAACCTTTCCCTTTCACGGGAAAGGTTCGGCTGGGAAAAAGGAATTGTTCTTGAAAATGGGGCCTGTGCTATTGCAGACACTGTGCTCAACCTAGGTCCACCGAATGCTCTGATGTCATCACTGAGGTCACAGAATTCCGCTGTGCGCCTGGCAACCTTGCAAACATAACAGCCCTGGTGAGCACTAGGCAGTACTGCTGGTTCACTAAGTGGTACAAGTTTTTCAGCCATTTAGGAGACTTGACTATTTTTATTTGTACTGAATCATTTCAACGGATTGCCCAAGAGCCAACAAGGGCCAACCTGTAGGGAAGAGGAGGAGTTGGACATCTCTTGAGGCATCTTCTAAGGGAGACTTCTAGTTGGTACGATGGAACGGCGACAAAAGAGGAAACATCTGGAAAATGAAGAGTCCCAGGAAACTGCCGAGAACAGAGGAGGTATGTGGGGGGCAACTTGTCTGGGGCACATGGGTTTCTGCCAAACTGAACCTTCTCTAGGAAGCGGGGGACTGAGAACGTGTCACCTGTGAAGCAGGGAGCGAGAGACCTTGTCTCACTGATGCTGCCGTATCCATCCGGAGGGTCCCTGTGGTGTGAGATGGCACAGAACGGCCAGATGGCCCCTGGGAGATGGGAGGTCAGCTCCGATGGTCTGAGGACTCTCTCCTGGGGCAGCCGGGCCTGGAGCTTTGTCGGACTCATAGCAGGCTGCATCCTGCTTGCACAGACCTAGAGGTGCAGCTTTTCTCAGTCCCCGATTTCTCTCTTATTCTCTTGGATCTTTCCCTGGGGTCAAGAGGTGGGGATGTGAAGGATGCAAGGATGCTGAGAGAGACCCAGGAGTTGCTTGGCCTCTTTTACCAAAGTGGAAAGAGAAGCCCCATGAGTTGAAGGCCCTGTTGAAAAATATCTTGACAAGTGGAATGCACTTCGGAAGAAGATTGTTTGTCTAGGGATGGTGTCATATTGAAAGCAAGGAGGTTTTATTCCTTCAACAGGAAGAATTTCCCAAAGGAGATCAAGGGAAGGGAAGGGTTTTCCAGAGACTGAGACCGCGTGGGCGGGGGTGAGAAATGGCCTCAGGGTCCTGCAGGGAGCTCTGAGAGCCACGGGCCACGGGGTGCCTGCGTGCATTAAATGTAGGCGAGTAGCTTGCCCTGGGAGAGGGGTGGTCACCCCAGAGCTCCAGCTAGAGGCCTCTGCCCCACATTAGAGCCCAGTAGCTCCTACCAGGCCCAGGGCCCTGGAGACTGTAGGATGGGCCCTGGGAATGGAGCTCTAGACAGCAGGCAGATTTTCAGGCAGTGGCTGGGACAGGCTGGGGAAGGCAATGACTGCCCCTGACCATTCAGAATATTTTGCTCTATGTTCCTCTGTGTGTGTGGGTGTGTGAATGTGTGTGTGTGAGTGTGTGTGTGTGTGTGTGAGTGTGTGTGTGTCTGTGTGTTTGTGGTATTGCAGAGAAGAGCGGGATGAATGGGGGTAGAGTGCTTACCAGATAGAAAGTCTGCGTGGTAAAGTTCTTGTCACCCTGCCTGGACCTGGCTGACACTCGGTGTACGTAAGAGTGTATACAGAATTCTTGTTAGGGGTGTTTTATGAGACAGTAACTCATACACCCATGTACACTCTGATACAGCAAAAATATCACACACCCCACATATAACTTCCTTATTAAACCACACACAGCACATGGAGGTATATACACGCATCCCTCTTGTACTACGTTCTCATACAACCCACCTGTATCACAATCCTTTCCTCCAACACCAAACGCTGGAGATGAGATATGTATATAGACACACACACTATCTATATATGACACACACACACACACACACACACACTATATATATATGTATCTCCTCAACTCTCGCACAAACACAGCTAACTTCAGCCATCTCTAAATACCTCTATAAAAACCACTCACGTGTCAGACACACCACACTTATAACACATTCTTGAGTAATGCCAGACCCGCTTTGTACAAACCACAGTAAACCACAGTCTCACTAACCCATGTCAGGGTTGCCAGAGAAAATATGGGCTATCCAGTTCAATTTGAATTCCAGATAAACAACAAGTAATGTTTCAGTATCAGGATGTCCCAAATATTGTATGGGCCATACTTACACTCAAAATAAGTCAGACCAAATACTGCATGGGAATACTTACACTAAAAAATTATTCTGGGTTTATCTGAAACTGAAATTTAACTGGGTGCCCTGTATTTTTGTTCGCTAAGTCTGGCAACCCTTATAAACCTACCACCAGCTGATGTATTATATATTTATTGTAGTTTTGTTTAGTGTGTGTCTTCCCCTACTAGAATGTGCAGCATTACCAGAGACTACAACAATGGAAGAGTGCCGGATACACAGGACTAGCTGCTCACTGAATCTTGGTGAATGAATGAATCAACACACACCATAAATACAAGCCACACCGTGTAATGAGGAAAAGTTACATGTCCCAGAATTCCTGACTTGTGAACAGAAACCATGCACACAAAGGCCACAGACACAGATAGACACATCTGCACTGTGCTCCCCACGCCAACCCCACACTCACCACAGACATAACTGATACACATCACTCACTCTTCCCACACACTCACAGTCACCACCGACGCCTACATTACCAACAAGACAGTGAGAGAATAAGTATTGATTGGAATTAAATCCTGGAGTATCCACTGGGAACCACACTCTCAACTGTGTGTATTCACTGCACCTGACACGTGTCACACACTCAGTAAATATTTGTGGACAGAGGACTGATGAACCCACCCTGAGCCTTTCATTCCTCCCTCAGGAATCTCGAAGTCACAAGAGGATCCCCCTCGGCTTGGATCCACTGTGGTGGCCCAAGGCTGCAGCCCAGGGGCAGGGGAGGTCTCCTCTGCCTCTAAATACTTCTTCTGTACTTCTACTCCACGCAAGCTCATCTACGCTGGTAAGGGCGCGGGGCTCCTCGGGTGAGGGGGTGCTTGGCTGTGAGGCAGGAGGCACACAGATCCCACGGAGGCTGAGAGGAAATCCAGGGTCATCAGAGGTGATGAGGGCTCTGTGGAAGAGCCTGGGCAGGATGGCTGAGCTGTTACGAGGGCGTGGGTGCCAGCTGAGTGTGGGGGTGTGTGTGTGTGAATACTGCTACCACCATGGTGGGGAAGTCAAGGAGCAGGGGCCGGAAAGGTCTGGGCTTGAGGTGGAGGGAAGAGGGACCAGATTAAGCATCTTCAGAGGAAAATGTAGGCTTTGTCTTTGCCTTTGCTTCCAGAGAAGGACAGAGTTCTGCATCATAGACCTCCAGGCTCAGAGCAGGACCATCCAGCTCAGGTCCACACAGCTCACACATACATGCGCCCTCCAGGCACAGCCCTTCTCAGTGCACACATAAACCCCAAGCACGTGATCCACAATGCTCCTCTCCTGCACCACAGCCCCATTCCACAAGGAATGCACCACCGATATTCCCAAACTCACACTCCTCGTCGTACACGCATCCAGCCGCATCCCTCCCATACCACAGCCCTCACCACCATACTCCACACCCCTGTATACAGACACCGCTCCAGTATCCCCCCCACGCACATGAAAAGCCCACAGATGACACCAGATACACCACTCCGTCCTACGGCCAACAGACACCAAGCTCACGACATAGCCATGTCGTGCAAATGTCCCTCTCTCGTCTACCACACCTGCTCCCTCAGCTTCCGGCATGGCCCATGCATGTTATTATGTTTTTAATTTCCTTTTTCAGGAATCCGGAGATTTCATCGAGACACTGCCCAGCCTAGACCACCCCTAGCCCAGGATCAGGAAGAAGGAGAGACCGCTTCCCCATCATACTGTGTCTCCTCCTCACCCTCTTCACCCTGTAAGAACTATCTGCACCCAGACAAAGAGGAAAGGGGCATGAAAATATACTACATGCAGGTACAAGTCAACAAGGGTGTTGCTGTCTCCTGGAAGACAAAGAAACCCTTGGAGTTGCCTGAAAAGCAGCTGAGGATAGAAGAAGTGACCCTTCCTGAGGATGTGTGCGCAGTAGCCACTGACCCCTCTTCTGATGTGTCCACCGAAAGCCTCCTGTCTGACAGTGAGCCCACTGGGGAGGAGAAAGAGTATGAGGAAAGGGCAGAGCCAGGCAGCCCATCAGGGTCACCTGCCGTCGAGGAGAGACCCAGCGCCAAGACAGCGGACTGGATGGTGACCATGGAGACCGGCTTCAGGTGCATGGCTTGCTGCCGGGTCTTCCCCACCTTGGAGATCCTCCAACAGCACGTGAACTTCGGCGTCCTGGAGGGCTTCAGCTGCCGTGTCTTTCATCTCACCATGGCCAAGCTGATGGGCAATGTGGAATCCAGAGCACCCCCGAGGAAGAGGAGGAGGAGGAGGAGGAGGAGGAAGAGAAGCAAGAAGAAAAGGAGAATGAGCGAGAGCAGCCCACGGGGGAAGGCCCCAGCCCGAAGAGACCCCGCAGGTAGGGTCTTTTCTCTCTTTTGATTTCCACACAGCAACTGAGATTCATGGGACAGAAGTCCTGGAAGACGGTGTGGCCGTCCCTTGGAAGAGGTAAGGCTTGAGGCTGGCAGTCTTCTGAGCCTATGTCACGAGGGCCCAGAGGAGTCTAAGGGAAGGGGCCGCACACATGTGCTGGTTGACCTCATGGCTCTGCAGTTGCATCCGCTTGGGACACGCCCAGCACTACCAAAGGAACTGAGCTCTGTTGACTTAATCAAGAAGGTGGAGCCTTTTCCGAGGAGTTTTCTCAGGGTCTGCACGATGGACCTCAACTCTTAGAGGACGTACTGCCAGCAGCTCCTTCTCGGCAGAGAGAGCCAGGAGTGGTCTGAAGAGAGGACAGGGGCCCTTGCAGGACCACAACTTTGAGGTCTGAGAGCCTTGGGCCTGAGCCGAGGTCTCACCCTGACCACTGGACCTAGCCTTCTGTGACAAAGGGGAATATGAAAGAGAGTCACGTGGAAGTGAGGTCCCCCGAGATATGGAAATGTTCCAGAACCTTCGTTGCGTGGTAGTTGATCTGGAGCCAAGCTCACTGTGGTGTGTGTGGCTCTGAGCATTAAGGCAACGCTGGAGGGTAACCCTGACCAGCAGAGCTTGGAGTGCTTCTTGTCTCTTCCTGTTCTACCTCATTTGTTTTATCTCTTCCAGGAAGAAAGGACCCTCAGGATAGTTGGTAGTAAACCAGGGTATATCCTCCCTCAAGGGGACCCGGCCTGCTCTTCATTTAAGATGCTCTGGAAATGGGAACTGACTCATGTTATCGAATTGGCTGAGGGAGCACAACTCCCATGTTGATTCTGGTCAGACGTGTTCATCAGACCTAGAGCTTTTCTCCTGATTCAAATCAAGTAGGGTATTAGTAGACTTCCCATTTATTTCAGCCCTAGAGATAGCACATGAGCAAATATAAAAAATCTCTGTGTATCAAAGCATTCTAATAAGCCCTTTCATTTTGCTGTTCATTGTGAAAAACACACTCACTTTATCTCTGCCAATGAAGTGTTTCCACTTGACCAATGATGCCCCACGATTCCATTAGCCTCACTGAATTTAGGGAGTCCATTTTCATGACATAATTTCCCTCTCATTCCTGGCCTACAGAGAAGAGTAGCTACAGAGCATTCCAAGACTGCTAACGCTCCCCTCACCAATACGTTTCTTAAACCTCTGGCAAAGGAAGTGTCCTCTGAGCCCTCTCAGGGCACATAGGGGGTTTGGGTGAGCAGATCTTATCTGATAAATCTACTCCAGTGGTCTGGCATTCCTATGCCTTTGTAAACCTTCTACAGCGGTGGTTCTCAGCTGGGGACACTTTTGGTCCCCCTTCCCAGAAAATATGTGGCAGTGTCTTGAGACATTTTTCTTTAAGGAGCTGTGTTAGGAATGAGTCCCACGTGGCTGGGGCACACGAAGGTATCAAGGCACTTTTTTTTTTTTTTTTTTTTTTTTTTTTGCGGTACACCGGCCTCTCACTGTTTTGGCCTCTCCCGCTGCGGAGCACAGGCCCTGGACGCACAGGCTCAGCGGCCATGGCTCACAGGCCCAGCTGCCCCGCAGCATGTGGGATCTTCCTGGACCGGGGCACAAACCCGTGTCCCCTGCATCGGCAGGCGGACTCTCAATCACTGCGCCACCAGGGAAGCCCTCAAGGCACTTTTTATTGTTACAACTAGGGTGGCAGGGAAGAGTATGTGCCACTGGCCCATCTTACATTGCACAGAACAGCTCCCAACAACAAAGAGCTATCCAGTTCAAATGTTAGTCATGCCAACGTCAAGAAATTTTGCTACAACATACTTAGAAAGTTCTGGCATTTTGACTTTAGCATACGCTAAGTTTGGGTACAGGTCTCAGTCATTTGAGCAAACTGTTGAAGGCATTCCCAGGTAACCAAGCTAACACGCTGAGTCTGGAATGGGTGTTGAATGCACTCGTATCAACAAATCCAGCCTAACACAATATTACATTACTTCCACCTGCTTCAATACCTACAAAATCCACACACATTATTTCTCAGGTTTCTATTGATATAAATTATAAAATTCCTTATTTTAGCAGATAGTGTCTCCTCATGGTCATCCTTTATACCCGGTGGGTACCCACCCCTTCCCTGCTCCCGTCCCCATTTCAAGGACTCTAGTCTGATTACTAGGTCTAGAAAAACGAGAGGTAGTGGAGGCAAGTCTTGAGGATCTACAGTCCCCTGCAAGGAAACTATCTCAGAGTAGAGGCAGACTTCCTTCTAATAGCACAGCAGGCTCAACTAAGAGGTCACAGGTCAGAGGTCACAGGCTGCAGCTTTGTTGGAATCTGCCCATATATTTCCACCTCAAATTCCCAGGATTCTACTCCTTCCCACTGATGCCCTATGACATAAGAGAATGTACAAGGTTGTGAATCAATGTGTTGTCATTCAGCCACTGACTGAATTTGACTTTGGATCCCCTTAAAAAAAAAAAAAAAAAAAAGGAAGGAAAGAAAGAGAGAAATGCTGATTATAACAAGTCCCCCAAAGTGTTGCTATGTAGCCAAGCTCAAAGCTAAGACAGAAAATTCCCAGGGGTAAAAATAGATTTCGAGCTCAAGTTATCAAGTGGGAGTTGAAACTGAAGGCCCTACAAAGGCCAATGGAACTGGATACAAAGCTAAAGATTTAGTCTTTAGCATAGATGGGAGTCAAGGTTAGAGGAAGCCATGCACTGGGAGTGAGTAGTGAACTACTCAACACTAAGAATGGAAGAGCAGCTCTTTCATTGAATGTCAAGAAAGAAACAGGTAGTCCCTAGTTGCTACCACTGTCTTTGAACCAAACTAAAGAACAAGGTCAACCAGAAGGGCAGATATGAGAATCAAAAAGGAAACCTCTCTGGAATCCTCACTGAACCAAGTCTAAGTTCTGCTCTACTTGTGGTCTTTCACTTACAGAGACAAACCTTTTGAGCTTACCACAGGGATCAACAGACTTTTTCTCTGAAGGGCCAGAAAGTAAATATTTTAGGTTTTGTGGGCCACAGTGCTCGTCACAACCACTGAACACTGTCAGCACAATGGGAAACACTCAAACATGGTAAATAAATGGATGGGCCAATAAAGAGCTTTTGTGTTCCAATAAAGCTTTAAAGGCAATGAGCCAGGTTGGGCTCACAGGAGGTAGTTTTCCAGCCCTTGACTTAACTCACTAAACTACAAATTACCTTGAGAGTTGGTAGGCTATCCTGATATCTACCAAACCAAACAAAACAAAACATGAAAGCCCTAGGATTTCTGACATCTAATGCAATGCAATTTGAGGTAGCATGGACTTTACATACACATGTGAAGGTGTGGTCTAGGAAACCAATCTCGGAAACCTGCCTCTCACATTAAATACATCTTTTGCTGAGTAAAGCCCTTTAACCAAGTAAGTGTTAAACATCAGGGAAATGACTAAGAAGTAGGAAATGGTATGCAAACCTCCTCCTTAACAACTTGTTCCCATCATTCTAGGTTTCTTCCCTATGCACATTTTTCCTTAGGGAATCGTTGATAAATTTTACCTCTAAGACTTACCTATTTCCAGTCTCTATCTTCAGGATTTGCCCAATCACTGTTACTTTGTAAACAATTAAAAAAAGTTTTTTGGGGGGTAAATTCCTTTTTTCCCACAGCTAATGGCTCTCTGTGTCATAGTGTCTGGAATGATCCAGCTACTTCTCCAGTCAGACCAAGCACTTGAAAGGACAAGCCGGTACCCCGAGCTATCCATCCATTCACCCAGTAAGGAAGCCTGATGAGGAGAACTAGGATGTGTGCATTTCTACTGTTGGAATTAAAACAGAATATTCTGGGCTGCATGGATTTATCCTAAACTTCAAATGCATTAATTATAAATATACAGTTACACTGACTAATATTCTGTATCTTTGAATAACCATATACATTTTTTCTTTTTATAACTGATTTCTAGAGGTCTATTCCTTAATTTTGGCCATATATATGTATACCTCATGATGATAGCATTTCTTACTGTGAGGGATTAATATGTTCTTAGTAATTTTTAATATTATATTTTACATTATTTTACTAGCTATGTTACTATAAAAATAACAGTATTTTACTGGAAAATTGATGCTCAATGAAAAATTTAAAATATGGAAGTTAAATGTGGAAAAAATCCCTGAAAATCTTGCCACTGTTTCCATAAGGGTGAATATCCCTTTACAGATGATAGGATGCATTAACACACACACATACATGTTTGATTAAGGTATGTGATGTACCTACCTAAAATACATTAAACTGTTACATGCTTCCGTCATTAAGTTTAAGCCATCATTTTAACAGATCTGTTATTACGTAAGTATCTTAAAATATAAAGACATTCCTATTGAATATTTCACTTTTACAAAATTTAGTAACATTGACATGCTACTCACCTTTTCTATTTGAATTTCCTAATTATAAGGTCCTATTCTATGATTTCTATATCAAAGGGACGCACGTTCTATGTTTTGATATGTACTCAGCAACTTCACTTTGAAAATCAATTTTTCAATCCACCACTAGGAAAAAGTGCGCAAGTCAGTCATTGAATAAATATGTTTGATGAAATTACCAAATTTCAACAAATAATTTTTTTCTTTTTATCTCAGGCCAGAGAGGAGTAAGGAGATAGAGAACTTGACAAAAGTAATCTACTTCAAACAGCCTCTTTTCTCTACTTAAAAAGTCTTGATGAAAGTAATGCTAAAACCCTTGGGAGACAATCACATCAAAACCTAGACGGAAATGTGGTGAATAAGAAACCAACGATCAGTTCATTTACTAAGAAATGTTTGTCCTCTGTCACTGTCACTAGTAACTCTGACACTTAAACCTCTGCCTTGACATTCTTGAAAAAAGGGTCAACAGTATGTTTTCTGTATTGCAAGATGAACAATCCATTTTCAGTAAGTCTATACTGTCACAAAAGATAACCAAATTTGTACTGTATAAGATTCACAGAATATTAGACAAAGTCCAAGATAAGATCCAACTTGAAGCGAGGCTGGGGGGAGACAAATGGAGCTCATTATAACAGGATGATGCCACATTAATATTACAAATTGCAATACTGAGTGGTTTTCTAACACCTCACATTTTTGTCTCCCTGAATTACTTTTAAGGCCAGATTTAGGTTAACTGCTCTGAATACAAATTTTTATGAAATTTTGGAGGGGATTGCAACATAATTTTCAAAAACTTTTTCCTCATTCATTAACTGAACAAATATCGAGCACCTACAAAGTAGCTGACAATGTTCAGACTGTAAATTCAGAACAAACGTCGCTGCATTCGTGGAATTTACGTTGTAATGGGCATAAATTTTGGCATGTTCATCATACTTTTGTACAAGGCCTGCTAAAACTCACACTAAGGCTTCTCCCCTAATATTTAATAGAGGTCAAAGTTCAAACTTACTACACCATTTACCAGAGTTCTCTGCCATGTGGCCTCCTGACTACCGGGACATGTTGAGCTATGGCTGAAACACCGACTTTAATGAAACAAATGATTTTTTTTCTTTTGAACTTGATGACTGGAAGAATTCACGTGACACCTGAGTTGTTTTTGTTTTTTGTTTTAATCATTTTATGGAACTTTTTTCGTGTGTGGGCTCTCTGATGGTCTTACCACTCCTATCACTTTTATAGGATTTATCAGCAGCATGGATTCTGTGATGAATTGTTAGATTGGAGCGCCAACTGAAGCTCTTACCACAGGTCTCACACTTGTAAGGCTTCTCCCCTGTGTGCACTCTTTGATGAGACTGTAGCTGTGAAGACCGACTGAAGACCTTACTGCATCTGTCACATCTGTACGGCTTCTCTCCAGTGTGGACACTCTGATGAAGCTGAAGACTTGAGGCCTGACTGAAGTGCTTCCCACACTCCCCACACTTATATGGTTTCTCTCCTGTGTGGACCCTCTGATGCATGTCGAGGTTCAGGCTCCACTTGAAGCCCTTCCCACACTCCTCACATTTGTATGGCTTTTCTCCAGTGTGGACTTTTTGATGGGCTTGAAGATGTGAACTCCGACCAAAGCTCTTCCCACATTCTTCACATTTGAATGGTTTTTCTCCGCTGTGGACTCTCTGATGGGCCAGAAGATTTGAGGCCTGCCTGAAGACTTTCCCACACTCCTCACAATTATACGGTTTCTCTCCAGTGTGGATTCTGCAATGAATTTTAAGATCTGCTCTACGACTGAATCCCTTCCCACACTCTTCACATTTGTATGGTTTCTCACCGGTATGGATCAGCTGGTGGATCTGAAGTCGTGAACTCTGATTGAAGCCCTGCCCACACTCCTCACACTTGTAAGGTTTCTCTACGCTGTGGGCTTTCTGATGGATTTGAAGATATGAACTCTGACTGAAGCCCTTCCCACATACCTCACATTTATAGGGCTTCTCCCCTGTGTGGACAACCAGATGAACTTGATAATGGGAGTTCCTCCTGAAGCTCTTCCCACACTCATTACATTTGTATGGTTTCTCTCCTGTATGGACTCTTTGATGTGCCTGAAGGTTTGAACTCAGAGTAAAGCCTTTACCACACACATTACATATGTATGATTTCTCTCCAGTGTGGACTCCCTGATGGGCCTGAAGACTTGAAGGCCGACTAAAGCCTTTCCCACATTCCTCACATTTGTAGGGTTTTTCTCCTGTGTGGACCCTCTGATGAATGTATAGATTTGAGCTACAAATGAAGCCCTTCCCACACTCCTCACATTTGTATGGTTTCTCTCCCGTATGGACTCTCTGATGGGACTGAAGGTGTGAATTCCGACTGAAGCTCTTATCACATGCGTCACATTTGAATGGTTTCTCCCCAGTGTGGACTCTCTGATGGTCCTGAAGGTGAGAGGCCTGACTGAAGGCCCTCCCACACTCCTCACAATTATAAGGCTTCTCTCCCGTGTGGACTTTACAATGAATAGTAAGTGCTGACCTACGACTGAAGCCTTTCCCACATTCCCCACATTTGAATGGTTGCTCTACAGTGTGGACTTTCTGAGGACCCTGCAGCTGTGAGCTCTGACTGAACTCCTTGCCACACTCATCACACTCACTGTGTTTTCCTCCCACGTGAACTCTCTGATGAATATGAAGAACCGAGCTGTAACGGAAGCCTTTTCCACACTCACTGCACATATGAGACTTCTCTTTTGAGTGTAATTGCTGGTGAAGATCAAAGGTGGAGAGATCGGTGAAGGCTTCTTTACATTCATTACACTGGTAAGGTTTTTGTCCTGTGTGAATCATAGTATTCTGATCCAGTGTTGAAACCCTCGTGCTATCTTTTCTATAATCACTGTAGCCGTAAGATTTTTGACCCTTGTGTACTCCATGAGCATCAAGGTGATGTGAAATCCAACCGATGGTGTCAACATCCTCTTTACACTGACACAGTTTATTTTTCATGGAAATTTGCTGGTGTCTATTCTGATAATTCTGTGACTCAGTCAATGAAGTTTTCCTCCAAGAATCCTGGGCTCTCAAAGTTGCAAACCTTGGATTTCCAGTACTACTGGGATCACCTGCTTTATCATTTAATATACGGTTCTCATCTTCAGAAATTTGAATAGAGAGTCCTGCCCCAATATGGCAGGGGGAATCACCTTGTCTGTGGAACTGACAACTATTTATCATGGAGTCTTGGCATCTGGTTAAGTCATTTGCAATTTGTTGCCAGATTTGCCAGCAGGAAAGCTCTTCACGTGATCCTCTGTCTTGAACGGCCCTCAACTCACTTTGATTGTTTTCTTCTATAAGGACAGAGAATTCAGAGATGTGGACACGTGAAACCTTTGTTCAAAGATTCAAGATTTTACACTTAAGACACAGTATGAGACTTTAATGAACCTCAGGATGGTTCAGCTTATCTTTCGCACGACAAATGAAGTTCTCTGGTTTATATACTAACAGAAACCAAGAGATGGTCTGTTAAACTCCCAAATACTTAGCATTAATGAAACCCATTTAAAACCAAATGACTACTCTGACGTATTATTTAAACCATCTTCCAAAAACTGCATGTGATTCCTACCACAATACAGTATCAATAAAGACAAGCATTTTGCTGTGCTCACAGCTTTAACAGTGCCTAGCAGTTAGTCAGGGCTCAAGAAATGCATGCACAGGTGAACTCAGTTTGATTTCTAGGATTCTCCACAATTCTGAATCCCAGGTTAAGTTTGAACCAAGTCAGAGAAGCGAAACAGCTTTTACAAGTCAGGTATCAGATACAGGAAAAGGACTGGAAAGTACAGTTTTGCTTAAGTTGAAAGGCTGCACCCGAGGCGGCAGCACACCAAGGGGGCTAGTGCTGAGGAGGATATGAAAGGTGCTGAAAACCGGGACTTCCCCGGTGGCACAGTGGTTAATAATCTGCCTGCCAGTGCAGGGGACACAGGTTCGAGCCCTGGTCCGGAAAGATCCCACATGCCGCAGAGCAACTAAGCCCGTGAGCCACAACTACTGAGCCCACGTGCCACAGCTACTGACACCCGCGTGCCTAGAGTTCGTGCTCTGAAACAAGAGAAGCCACTGCAATGAGAAGCCTGCGCACCGCAACGAAGAGCTGCTCCCACTCGCCACAACTAGAGAAAACCCCATATGCAGCAACGAAGACCCAATGCAACCAAAAATTAATTAATTAATTTTAAAAAAGGTTCTAAGAATCAGTGGGGGTAAAAAGAAGCATGAAGACCTATGCACTGGATCCTTCTGAGGCATTTGTGCTGCCTAATACGTTCCTCCACTCCCCCTGCCAAGCAGGAGTCAAAATTTAGAGGCTAGGGAAGAATGCTGCCTCTTTAAAAACAGCATGGAAAATTTTTGGACACAGATACATTGGTCTTTAACAAGAATGAGTTCCAAAGTGAAGCATGGGGTTTATGAGTAAGCTGGGAATAAATTCCATAGGCTGTGATAAGTATTGAGAAGAAACAGACTAGAAACTATTAAAGAATGATCAAAGCACTCAAGGTGACATTATCTAAAATGGCTTCTACAAGATACATACAAATGCACACACACACACACAAAATGTTTGTAGAGCTAACAAAGATCGATTTCTTATTAGTGAGGTGGGCTTTGGAGGAGGCAAATGGGACGCAGCGGGGCAAATCTTTTAAGGGAAAGGCTAACTCACCAGCTGGCTGTTCTCTGAGACCTGTTCTCCCCTGGTATAAGGGATAAGGAAATAGAAATTTCTTTCCTTCTATGGGAGGGTTACCTAAGAAGTAGACATAAGAATCCTCATTCAAAACAGTATTTCCTCCACAAATGAATTTGCTCTGCTACTAAGAGCTCAAGGAAAGTCACAGGGAAAGCATTTTACTCAGTTTGGTTATAATTACAGGTTCTATACATATTTTTTGTGCAAGTTGATGAGGGCCAACTTGTACAGAAAGGCAAACACACACATACACACATCATGGGCACCTGAGAAGTTAGAATTAGGCTAGGAATTCATTTGAAGACAAAAAAACATTTAGCAATATCCCTTATTCACTCGGATTTGTTCACCGCCTACTAGCTATTTTCATGGAAGGCTAATTTCTCTATCCATTAACTCATTCGTTTATTCAAGAAATATTTAAGAGTCCCTGTCATGTACCAAGACTATGCTAAGCACTGAGGCTAGTGAGCAATAAACCTAACAGACCAAATTCCTCCTCCACTCCTGGATTACCCTCCAGTGGAAGAAAGAGAGGTGAGGAACAGGTGAACAAAATGTACATGAGTGAAACGCTTAGAGACAAAACAAGGCAGGGCAGAGAGAGTAAGAAAGAGAGGACTGTATTTTCCATAGGGTGGTCAGAGGACAGCCACCTCCTCATCTTTAAGGTGACTGACTGAAAGAAGTAGAGGCCTAAAAGATTACAGGTGAAAGAGTATTCCAGGCAGAGAGAAGGACAGGGAAAAGGCTCCGTGGCAGAAGCATCCTTTGCAGGTCTGGAAAAGATAGGGTAAGAGGGAGGAGAGGTGATGTATTCAGGGAGGTGGTGGAGAACGAAAAGCAGCCCACAGAAGGCTCTAGAAGCCACTTTAAGTGGTTTTTATTCTAAGTAAAAGAAGCCTCAAGAGAATTTTGAAACAAGAACATAACCTGACTTAAAGTTACAAAAGATCACTTTGCCACCTAAAGAACAAACTGTGGGAGGAGAAGGGTGGGAACAGGTGACCAGTACAAAGACTATGCAATAATCCTAGAAAGAGATTTCCAACTGGGACCAGGTGATGGACAGCACAGGGCTGGTGAGAAGCAAAACAGATAAAGAGCTAACCACAGGAACTCACGACTGCTTGGTTCTTATCTAAATTTCTATCTGGGTTGCTGAATTCATCAACCAAAGCCTCTCTTCTCTTTCTATATGTTTTGTATCTTGTTTGAAGAAAGAGAACATGCAAAGTCACAAGTTAACACGAACGGGCTAGAGCTGAAGTTTACTAGAAATTTGAGTTCCAACTGCATATTCAGGATATTGAAAGCCGTGTTTTTTCAAACTTTGTATCACGACCCATTGAAGAAACAGCATTTATTTCACGACCTAGATACACATGTAGAAGTATACATTACTAAAACGAAGCTTGAATGACCTATTTCTAACCAATGTCTATTTCCATGAAATCTGTTCCCACTGGCTCTCACACCACTCATGCCATCGCCCAGAGTTTTTGCTGCAATGTGTTGTACTCTTCCTAAGAAACTCTGATATTTTCTATACTATTTTATTTCATTAAAAAATCACACGTAGGGCTCAATAAATTGGCTTTATCATCCACTAATGGCAGGGAGGGAAATCTGAAAAAGAATACACAAGGTACAGCAAGATACTGTCGATTTACAGTTCTTTTACAAAATAAATGAAAAGGACCTGAAACACACTGTTTAGAAAGACCAGAGACATCCTCTCATGTCCCACAGGAATTGCAAAAGTCTGGTCTCCAAACTCAGGGAACCACCTCAAGAGGCCCAAAGCCTTGAAACACCAAGGTCACAAAGACACTCGCAGAGAAAGGCTGTCCTCACCCACTGAGACCAGGTTCCGGAAGTTTTCCACCATCACATCCTGGTACAGCTTCCTCTGGGCCGAGTCCAGCAGGCCCAGCTCCTCCTCTGTGAAGGCCACGGCCACGTCCTTGAAGGTCACTGCCTCCTACAACAAACAACACCACCTCAATCTTATACCCAGTGGCCAGTGGAAGAGGGGCAGCCCCGAGGAGACGAGGAGGATGGGAAGTTGCTCTGGCTCCTGTGAGGTGTGCAGACTTCCCAGCACCCCCTCCTTCCATCCTGCCAATGCCACACACTGACTTTCCTCAGCCTCACCGGACGTGTGGCTATGAAAGAGAAAGCTTTGTGTATTTACCTGGGGCTCTCAGACAACTCGTAAGTAAACTCCCCAGAATTCTAACCACTGGATCCTGAACTAAAAAGCTTTCACTGTTTAATTATTATTGCCAAGTGCCCCAGAAACAGTTACCAGTTTAGTCCTGGCAGTATCTGATGGCACCTGCTTTCTCATTGAGGTGGGAACCAGCTGAGAAGGAGTGTTATATGTGGAAATTAACCAAAAGGCCATGCCAGGTCTCTGAATGAAAACTCTCTCTTTCCCCGTTTCTGTTGTTCGCTTGAATGCAATACTGACTCCAGAC
Organism: Mesoplodon mirus; assembly: GCF_964341445.2. Taxonomy (NCBI): domain Eukaryota; kingdom Metazoa; phylum Chordata; class Mammalia; order Artiodactyla; family Ziphiidae; genus Mesoplodon; species Mesoplodon mirus. Next base: position 279,078 of record NW_028295302.1, read on the forward strand.
CCTTGGTTTTCTGGGTGAGTCTGAGTTGGTTCCTCCTTTTTTCACAACCCCTATTCTTTATATTTAAAACAAAGATGAAACCAAGCACCTCTTTGTACAATTGTTCTGAGCTGTCTATGCAGTGGCAAGTGCTTTAAGTACCACTGGACTTTTTAAACTAAGGTCATGTATTACTCTGATTAGAAAAAAATATAAGATGCAAGAAGAAACAAACCAGTAAATAAAATACACAAAGGGTCTGACTCAAGCATGGGGAAGACTGAATCTAACTCTGGTCGTGAGAAAACTTCTAACAATACATGATTTTTTCTGCGTGAAGCAGCAGTTTGATCCTGCTGTGCTCTGCCGTATTTGGCTATTCTACCAAAAAACATCCAAGGCACCACATGTAAAACATACCTCTTAAATTCTGAATACCTAAACCTACTATGTTAAGGGCAAAAAGGGGCAATATTCTTCAGAACGATATTTTGAGAAAAAGGTTAAATCAGGAACACTGTCACTGTAGTGCTCCTGAAACAGGAGAAGTCTTTAAACTGAACGTCTGTGCGTAGAGAGTAGTTTAAAGAATAGGTGCAGGGCTCCCCTGGTGGCGCAGTGGTTGAGGGTCCGCCTGCCGATGCAGGGGACACGGGTTCGTGCCCCGGCCCGGGAAGATCCCACATGCCGCGGAGCGGCTGGGCCCGTGAGCCATGGCCGCTGGGCCTGCGCGTCCGGAGCCTGTGCTCCGCAACGGGAGAGGCCACAACAGTGAGAGGCCCGCGTACCGCAAAAAAAACAAAAACAATAGGTGCATAAGTTTGCGGGAACATGATAAAGCAATTAAAAGTGAATGTTAGCTAGTATTAAATGAAAAAAAACAATTTAAAACTGTATCTATGTTATCAATACAAATACACATCCATGAATACATATGATGAAGAAATTACAGAAATATAAAAGCAGCTAATTTTTTTTTGTTGTTGTTTGTTTTTTTTTTTTTGCAGTACGCAGGCCTCTCACCATTGTGGCCTCTCCCGTTGCGGAGCACAGGCTCCGGACGCGCAGGCTCAGCGGCCATGGCTCACGGGCCCAGCCGCTCCGCGGCATGTGGGATCCTCCCGGACCGGGGCACGAACCCGCGTCCCCTGCATCGGCAGGCGGACTCTCAACCACTGCGCCACCAGGGAAGCCCAAAGCAGCTAATTTGTAAGCAGGTAAGCAGTAGAGTGGAAGATGTCCTTCATTTCCCTTAATTTTTCTTTTACTTGTAAAATAAAAAAATGATGAAATAAAACAAAAATTAAAACCGAAACCAATTAAATTTAACAGGAATTTTTTAAAAAGTACACATGGCACACTCAGGTCCTCATATGCTTAGACTCTCCTTGAAAGAGAAAACCCATATGGAACTATACCCAATATTTTGTAATAACCTATAAGGGAAAAGAATCTGAAAATATATGTATATATATGTATAACTGAATCACTTTGCTGTACACCTGAAATTAATACATTGTAAATCAACTATACTCCAATCAAAAAAAAAGAGGAAAACCTGTGTCTAATCTGAGTTCAAAAACGGCGTTTTTAACAGCAAGAAAGGCAAGCTCTACTCACCTGGAATGTGCTCATTTTCTCTCTCCTTCTGGGGAAGTGCAGAGTCCTAGCAAGACAGACAGGGAAAGAAGTAGTCAATGGAAACTGGTTTAAAGAAAAAAAAGTCACTAACCCACGTGGTGCTCATTGTGAATTACCAAGGCTCCCAGTCCTCGGGGTGGCTACAGCTGATTAGGCTTGATGAGCAGAGCCCCACGCAGATACCAGATGCCCCCGTGAACCCCCTCAGTGGCTGTGTGAGGAATGACCTGCCCATCCATACACAGTGGCCCCCTCACAGTGTGCCTGCAGCTTCCACAGGGGTCATTCTTATTCTGGGTATGGGGTAAACAGAGACCATGTAAGTCACAGTAGCTTCTGGAGTCAATATGCATGCGCTGTGATCAGGCTACGCCATTCACTAGCAGTGTCACCCTGGGCAAGTTATTCACATCTCTTCGCCTCAGTTCTGTCCTCTGCCAGTGGGGGAGAACACGGGCAACCACCTCGTGAGATCGTCGTAAGGTAGGAAGCTCTGAGAACACCACTGTCAGGGTTTCTTATTTCTTAGCAACTGCGGTAAAGCAGATGATATTTTAGTTAGAAATTATCCTTAGAGATGTGATTTCCACCAACAGAACACTGTCAGACATGCCGTGTTATGTGAGAGTCTTTAGACTTCTGAAAATCTCTGCTTGTCTTCCTAAAGATTTTGTGACTGCAACAATAACATTTAAATTGACATGGACTTTTTACAAAAGGTATAAAAATACGTTAAGTTTCTTTTTAAACAGGAAGTACCCTTTTGACAATTATGCACAGAGGTAAAGAGAACTAATAAAAGCCAGGATTCTGCAACAACAATAAAAAATAGTTTGACAGTCCATACCTCATTCAAATGAAAAAAGACAGGAATCTGAATTGTAATTATATCATTATAAATATAGGGAAGTTTAAGAAATAAATGGGAGACTTCCCTGGTGGTGCAGTGGATAAGACTCCACATTCCCAATGCAGGGGGCCCGGGTTCGATCTAGTACAAAAGATGGCAATGATTCCACTCCCCAAAGCCTGGGAGAGAGAGATCTTCACAACTTCTAACGACCTCCATTTTGACTCTACACTTGCTAGCTGTCTTCTGCTCAATTCAGGATTCTGAAAGGGGCCCTGACAGTTGACAATCATTAGTGGGGGAATAAAATCATTGGACTAAGTAGGGCTTTGGTGAATCCAGCTCACTTTTATCTGTGACATCCAGCAGGGTCAATTTCCTCGGCCTCAGTTTCCAGAAAAGACCCTCTCTTGAGCTTCTCGAATTTTCACGTGCATGTGAATTACTGCGGGATCTTGTTGGAATGCAGCCTCCTGGGCCCCCGACGCAGAAATTATCCATCAGAAGGTCTCGAATGGGGCTCAAGGCTGGGCATTTCTATCCAAGGGACGCCGATGCCGCTGGTCTGTCGACCACACTTTGAGTAGCACCGCAGTGTAACATCACTCCCACAAAACACAGCCTCCACGACACAGAAACATACACAAAGAGTAACCAGACAAAAAGGCACTGAAACATTAACAACTGTTATCTTTACATCCTAAAGTTACAGATAATTAAAATTGTTCTTTATGTATATATCTGCATTTTTCCATAATGATTATGCTACTTCTATGATATACATATTATTTGAAATAAAATAAATGACCCAGTTGAGAAAGCTATCTTAAAAACTCATAAAGTAGCCTAAACCTTGCTCTCAAGGTCCCCACAATTAAGTCCCAACCTCCTTTCATGATATGATTCTAGCCAGTACCCTATGCTCAAAGAGAATATACCAAAGGGATTAGCAAACTCAGCTGCTGGACTCAAACTGCCTGGGTCCCAACCCCAGCTCTGCCTCCTACCACCTCGGTGAGGATGGGCCAACAGGGTTGTGGTCCCTGCCCCCAGCTCCTCAGCCTTAAAGTAGAGAAAACAGCAGTACCAATTCACAGAGCCACTGCCTGATGGAAATGTGGTCATTTGCATAAAGCTTTTAGAATGGAAATTAGTGACCAAGGCTCAGTTATCATCGTTACCCATGTCCCATACGTTCTACAATTTATAGGAATATCTTAAGTAGAAGAATGCCAAGTCCTACTCACGTGGGGCTCCGTTGCCTCTTCCTCCGTGCAGTGCTTTTTGAGAAGTCAGGGCTGGGGAAGGAAAGGAGACTGTGAAATACCAGGGCTGTGTTTCCATCCCCACTAATTCATACCGCACCCCCTTCCGCCCCCGTACCAGCTAGAAGTCCTCTCCTTCCAAAACAGGCCAGGAGTCCAGGACAATTCAGCTTCCTGGGCTCACAGAATCCCGCTGCGAAATGGGTGCCTCCCGAATTTGCGTAGTATTAATAACAACAATGTATCAGGCAGTTGTAGACCTTTCACTTGTGCTATCTCGTTTCTTCTCACAACACTATATTAAGAAGGCATTCCTTTTTCCCCCCTTTTACCGAACAGCAACGGAGGCACAGAGGAGTTAAGCAACTCACCCAGTGTGACGCCGTATGAAGCGGTAGGGCTAGCTCATAGGTGGGGGACGGGGTCAGGTTAGGGGTGAAGAAAACCGAGGAGACCCTCAAACCCCAGGAGGCACGACCTGAGCCCACCCCATCCCGGGTACGTTACCAAACGCAAAGAAGCTCCGCCCGCGGGACGTACATCACCACTCTAGGCCCTCAAACCTCCGCTTTTAGCCGCTCCTCCTGACCTGAAACACCGTCATCAAGCAAAAGATGGCTGCTACGTGTCCTCCTGGGGCGGAAGTGCCTGCGACTAACCCGGAACTCCTGGACCACATTTCCCAGAATTCCGCGGGTAAACCTTTACAGCGAGGCGTTACTGTAGCTGCAGTATATGGGATTACACGAGTTTACGAGCTCTGGACTACATGTCCCAGAATGCAAGGGTGGGTGCGGGGGTGTCTACCAGCACGAGCTCTGGACTACATGTTTTCACTCTGGTTTTCACTTTCCGGAATCCCTGAGGTCTCAGGCAGTCTTGCCGTTCTACTGTGTAGGCCTCAGAAAAGTGTAGATTCTGTTCATTGAAAGGCGTACAAACTCAGTAGAATTTTGGACGTCTTCAAGAGGCTAAGCGACATAAAAGCATTATCAGCCACGAAGGCTTCCTGGTAAACCCCAAAGAGTTTCACCATTGGAATAAGGGGAGAAGGAAACTGGGCTTTCTTTGGCACGGACCGAAGCCAAACGCCAAAACACCTCATTCCCTGAAATTGTGTAAAGGTGAACGTGTTTTGTTAGCATCTTACAACCCGTGCAGAAGCAAGGGAAAATTCTTTCTAGAGACAGACATCAACATCCTAGGTCTCAAGTTATTTCTGTAATTATAAAATCTGTGACATTGCTATTTGACCAAGTGAACTTTAAGGGGAAGAAAAAAGCATTACTTGACATACGGAGGGACACTTCACAGTCATAAAGTTTCAAATTATCAGAAACTAATAACTTCAGCTGATCCTTTATAAAGCAAAAATTGACAGAACCATGAAGAGAAACATTCAAATTCATAATTGGATCTGGAGATTTGAACACATACATAGAGGGAAATGTTGAGCCTTAAAAGCATATATGAAAGTAGAAAGGAAGTTGAAAATTGATTCAGAAAACATCCATTTCAGGAAGTTAATAAATGAATAATAAAACTGAAGAAGGCAGATGGAAAAATATAAGATCAGATTAATGAAATACAAAATAAAGTAGATCCCACACACACCCACAAATCAGAAATTAAAGAAAAAAACAAAACAAACAAAAAAAGATCATCCATAGTATAAACAAAGATTTTTTTCAAAAATTTGTTCCAAATTCTTTCAGGAAAATATCCTCCAAGAACTATTCCTGACTTAAGCCAACATAGCACACAGGATTTCTTTCCACTACACGTAAAGTGAAATCTTGGATATAGAATGATGAAATACGGTAACATGATTAAGTTTTATTTATTCACCTCCTGTTCCCTATGGCAGCCTCCACTCCCTTCTCTACCCCATAAGCTACCATTCTAATTTGTTTGATGTGTTTTCTTTTGGGTGTGTTCTTGTGCAAAATGTGCACTTGTGTATATTTTCAATTTATATAAATAATATTGTGTCATAAAATTCATTCTGGTGTTTATTTCCTTCATTCAGGAGTATATTTTTAAGATTCACCCATCCGGGCTTCACTGGTGGCACAGTGGTTGAGAGTCTGCCTGCCGATGCAGGGGACGCAGGTTCGTGCCCCAGTCTGGGAAAATCCCACATGCCGTAGAGCAGCTGGGCCCGAGAGCCATGGCTGCTGAGCCTGCACATCTGGAGCCTGTGCTCTGTAGTGGGAGAGGCCACAACAGTGAGAGGCCCACGTACCACAAAAAAAAAAAAAAAAAAAAAAAAAAACCATTCACCCATCCATCTACTTTTTTTTCATAGAATTCCATTTTCTGCACCCACATTTTAGCTGTACTCTTCCAACTGCCATGCCAATGATAATAAAATAAACATCTTCTTACATTTGTTTTTAGACATATGTGAGAATTTCTTTGGAATACATACCCGAGTGAAATTATTTCATAGCAAATGTGTATACTTTAATAATATAGCCAGATTGACTTCCTGAATGGCTACACCAGTCCAGATTACCAAACAGTTGCAAGTCAGGTTTTTGTGCAACCACTTACCTTCATTTGCACGACTCATCATCGTTTTGCTAGTGTATTAAATGTATACTAGTATCTTGTTTTACTTAAATTTCTCTGATTTCTAATAAGTTTGATCTTTTTTTCAAATGCTTGGTAGCTTCATCTATAAATGTCTACTTAAAACTTTTGCCCCATTTTCTAATGTGGATGCTATCTTTTTCTTCCTCATTTCTATTACATATTCTGATTATTAATACCTTTTCAGTTTTACCAATTACAAGTATCCTTTCCTAATTGGGCACGTGTTTCTAAAATTTTTCTATTGTGTTCTTCATGGAATAGAAATCTTTAAGATAATAAACCAATAATTTCTTAATATCTGTGCTTCTGTTTTTTTTTTTTTTTTGCGGTACGCTGGCCTCTCACTGCTGTGGCCTCTCCCGTTGCGGAGCACAGGCTCCGGATGCGCAGGCTCAGCGGCCATGGCTCACGGGCCTAGCCGCTCCGCGGCATGTGGGATCTTCCCGAACCGGGGCACAAACCTGTGTCCCCTGCATCGGCAGGCGGACTCCCAACCACTGCGCCACCAGGGATACCCAATATCTGTGCTTCTGAAACTCCTCAGGTGAAAAAGTATATTTCTACCTTTTAAAAATTAACTTTCTAGACTTATCTTCCACATGTAGGTCCTTTAAATATTTTGGAGTCTATTTATGTACATTTTATTCCATGGGATCCACTTTTATTTTTCTCCAAGAGAAATTCTTAAAAATAATGATATTCATGGCTTGAAGATTCAATATTACAAAGATATCAGTAATCCTCAAAATGATCTATAGGCTCAATCAAACCCCAATAAAAACATCAGCATTTTTTCCCTTGGAAATTGATAAGAGGTTTACAAATATTATGTGGGAAAACAAAGAGCTACAAGAAGAGCTGGGGGCTTCCCTGGTGGCGCAGTGGTTGAGAATCTGCCTGCTAATGCAGGGGACACGGGTTTGAGCCCTGGTCTGGGAAGATCCCACATGCCGCGGAGCAACTAGGCCCGTGAGCCACATACTGAGCCTGAGCGTCTGGAGCCTGGCTCCCCAACAAGAGGCCGTGATAGTGAGGCCCACGCACCACGATGAAGAGTGGCCCCCGCTTGCCACAACTAAAGAAAGCCCTGGCACAGAAATGAAGACCCAACACAGCAAAAATAAATAAATAAACTCCTACCCACAACATGTAAAAAAACATAAAAATAAAAGAAGAGCTGGGACAATCTGAAAGAAGAATGAAAAGAAAGATATTAGTCACATTAAATCTTACTATAAATCTACAATATAAGATAGTCTGGTGTTTGCTCAAGCACAGACAAGATAATATACATCAAAATCCATGTTGAGGGCTTCCCTGGTGGCGCAGTGGTTGAGAGTCCGCCTGCTGATGCAGGGGACACGGGTTCTTGCCCTGGTCCGGGAAGATCCCACATGCCGCGGAGCGGCTGGGCCCGTGAGCCATGGCCGCTGAGCCTGCGCGTCCCGAGCCTGTGCTCCGCAACGGGAGAGGCCACAGCAGTGAGAGGCCCGCATACCGCAAAAAAAAAAAAAAAAAAAAATCCATGTTGAAACAGACATTAGAACAACGTGTAAAAAGAAAACACTGCAAGGAGTTCCCTGGTGGTCTAGTGGTAAGGATTCGGCGCTTTCACTGTGGTGACCCTGGTTCAAACCCTGGTCAGGGAACTGAGATCCTGCAAGCCACGCAGCACGGCCAAAAGAAAAAAGAAAGAAAACACTGCAGCAGAGAGGGGAAAGAACTCTTGTTAATACAGTTGATCCTTGAACTAGGGTTCAAGGGGGTTAGGGGTGCCAACCCTCTGCTAAGTTGAAAATCCAAGTATAACTTACAGTCAGTCCTCTGTACGTACATGGTTTCTCCATAATCGGCAATTCTGCATCTGAGGATTGAACCAACCTT